>NW_026743321.1:0-3483 GCF_022355385.1 Mustela nigripes
GATGGACATCTAGGTTCTTTCCATAGTTTGGCTATTGTGGACATTGCTGCTATAAACAAATTCATTATTTAATAGGTATGGAGCTATTCTAATTAATTTTATGGAAGTAGAATTAACATACAGTGATACAGTGTTATATTAGTTTCTGATGTGTGACATATTGATTCAACAGTTCTATACATTACTCAGTGCTTAGCACAATCAGTGTAGTCACCATCTGTCACTATACATCGTTATTAAAATATACAATATGCTATATTCCTTATGCTGTCCTTTTCATCTTTATGACTTACTTATTGTAGAATTGGAAGTTTGTACATCTTAATGCTCTTTATATATTTTGCCCATCCCCCACCCACCTCTTTCTGGAAAACACCAGTTTGTTCTCCATATATGACGACAGTCTGTTTTTTTCTTTGTGTGTTCAGTTGTTTTGTTTTTTTTTAGATTCCACATATAAATAAAACCATTTGCTGTTTGTTTTTCTCTGTCTGACTTATTTCACATTGCATAATATCCTCTAGGTCCATCCATGTTGTCACAAATGACAAGATCTTATTCTTTTTTGGTTGAATAATATTCCATTGTATGTGTGTATGATACACACGCACACACACACTACATTTTTTATTCATACACACTACATTTTTTAATTCATTCATCTATCAATGAACATGGGTTGCTTCCATACTTACGCTATTATAAATGATACTGCTATAAAAACAGGGTGCACTTTTTTTTCAAATTAGTGTTTTCATATTCTTTGAACAACTAAGCAGCACTATTATTACTGGATTGTATGCTATTTCTATTTTTAATTTTTTCAGGAGTTTCCATACAGCTTTCCACAGTGGCTACACCATTTACATTCTTACCAATAGTTCATGAGGGCTGATTTTTCTCCCTGTCGTCACTGAATGCTTGTCTTTTTGACTCTAGCCATTCTGACTGGTGTCAAATAGTATCTCATTGTGGTTTTGATTTGCATTTCTCTGATGACTATTGTTGTTGAGCATCTTTTCATGTGTCTGTTGGCTGTCTGTATGTCTTTTTCAGAAAAATATCTATTCGAGATCTACGTCCCATTTTTTGGATTTTTTTAGTGTTATATAAATCCCTTATGTATTTTAAATATTAAGCCTTTATGGATTATCATTTGTAAATTTCTTCTACCATTCAGTAGGATGTCTTTTTTGTTGTTGATGGCTTTCTTTGCTATGCAAGAGACTTTTCTTTTGACATGATCCCAATAGTTTATTTTTGTTTTTATTTCCTTTGCATGAGGAGCTATATCTAGAAAAATGTTGCTAAGGCTAATGTCAAAGAAATTGTGGCCTCTCTTTTCTTCTAGGAGTTTTATGGTTTCAGGTCTCATATTTAAATCTTTAATCAATTTGGGGCTTATTTTTGCATATGGTGTAAGAAAGTGATTCCGTTTCATTCTTTTGCATATAGCTGTTCAGTTTTCCTAGCAATATATACTGAAGAGATTCTGTTTTACCTATTGTATATTCTTATATCTTTTGTTGTACATTAATTGACCATATAGCTATGAGTTTATTTCTGGACTCTGCTCTGTTCCCTTGATGTACATGTTTGTTTTTGTGCAGGTATCACACTGTTTTGACTACTACAGCTTGTCGTATATCTTGAAATTTGGATTTATGATACCTCCAGCTTTGTTCTTCTACCTTAAGATTTCTTTAGATGTCTTTTTTTTTCTTTTTTAATGAGATTTGATAGCTTGTATCTTTTAAAGACTGCATATCTTTCAGGGCACCTGGGTGGCTCAGTAGGTTAAGCCTCTGCCTTCAGCTCAGGTCATGATCCCAGGGTCCTGGGATCGGGCCCCACATCGGGCTCTCTGCTCAGCAGGGAGCCTGCTTCCCCCTCTCTCTGCCTCTCTGCCTACTTGTGATCTCTCTCTCTCTCTGTCAAATAAATAAAGTCTTTAAAAAAATAAAAAAAATAAAGACTACATATCTTTCATACACACACACACACACACACACACACACACACACACATATAGGCAGAAAGGTGTCTATTATATTGCCTTGTTCTTTGAACAACTGTAGGATCTCTAGTAAAGTTCTCTTTCATTCCTGAAAGTAATTGGTTGGTTGGTGGGGTTTTCTTTGGTGTGGCTAAAGATTCATCTGTTTCAAAGAACAAGCTTTCTCTTTTTCCTCCCAATTGTTTTTTTTTTTTTTTTTCTGTTCCCATTTTCAAGAATAAATCCAGTATCAATTATTCCCTCATGGCTAGAAGTTGAAGTTTTATGTTTTGATAATTTCATGTTTAGCCTTACTGTGTTTGTACTGAATTTTTCTTTTCAAAGAAAAGTTTGGTAGAGTTTATATTTCAATTAAAATAATGCTGAAGGGATGGTAAAAATAAATCAGGGAGATTAAGTGTTGAGATTTTAGATGGAGTAGATCTGCAAGTTGTTCTTAAAGGTAAAGTTATAGAATCATACAGATGTTTGTTACATTTCTGTGACTATTTATTTTCTTTCCCTGTTCCTGAATGCTACTACTTTAAAAATTACTATCTTGAATTCAAAACACTGTCAAGGTTAGCAATGTAACCAAGACCTTATCACTGTTTTAGAGTTGTTCACAGTCAAGCAGGAAGGTGAAATTTAAGAAATATCAACAATGTAAAGTAAATTGAGATAAAGTCATAGGATATATAGATAACCTATCAATAGTATTTTATTTTACCATATATGAAAGCAATTTTCATGACTCATGGCTAGAATCAGTCTGCGAATCAAAGCAGAGGTATTTCCTTTAGAAGATCTAATATTTTTTTCTATAGTAGATGAAAAGGTACACAGTTTCAGAGATAATCCTAATTTTTTATTTGTAAAAAGGAGAGACAGGATACAGAAAGGAGCAAAATATTAGACTGAGATAGGAAAAGTAATGGAACTTACAAATTGTCTTGATAATTGTTGCTCCATTTGTGAATGTCTTAATGAGTGTCATATAAAATAGACAGAATACAATTTTGAAAATATCTGTGGGTCTTTATTTGAAAATGTGTTAACAGTACCCAATTTGGTCCAGAAACTATTTTTCAATTGCTAAATTATAAGATATTTCAAGGACATCATGAACACGGATAGATTTCCCATTGCTTGTTTCCATACTTCAGGGGAGTTGTGAGTGGAAATTAATATTTTTGAGATGAAAGAACTAATATTCCATCCTGCTGTGAGGAGGGAAAAAAAATCTAACAATTAAATTACAAAAAAAGAAAAAGTTTTAATAGAAAATCAGGGAACACTTTGGTAGCTCAGTGGGTTAAGCCTCTGCCTTTGGCTCAGGTTATGATCTCAGGGTCCTGGGATCAAGCCCCGCATTGGGCTCTCTATTCAGCAGGGAGCCTGCTTCCCCCTCTCTCTTTGCATGCCTCTCTGCCTGCTTGTGATCTCTCTCTCTGTCCAATAAATAAATAAAATCTTAAAAAAAAAAA
>NW_026743322.1:0-3483 GCF_022355385.1 Mustela nigripes
ACTGTAACTTAGTGATAGAAAAGTACACGTTTCAGACACATAAATGTCACCAAAACTCTCAAAAGGCAGCTTTTGCCTTATATTATCCTGTTATGTATAATGTTTTGCCTATCATAGAAATAAAATTGGCTTTTCAATTAAAAAAAAAAAAAGTACACGTTTCTTCCCCTGAAACTGCTGGAACAGATGTTGGTTTGAGATGGCTCATGCACAGGTACTCTGTACTTGTGTTTGCCTTTGGTGCCCTCTGCCTTCCCTCTCGGTGCACTTCCTTGTTCCTCTTCATTATTTCCTCTCTTCCTAATGCTCCCCAGTCCCCCCAAAGAAAACCTGATTGGATAAAAATAATTGACAATAGCATGGAACTATTTGCCTTTTAAAAGAGATCAAAACAGTGTGACACAAAGGAATGGTTGGTATATAATCTCAGATAGGAAAAGTCTCATATCTATTTTAAATATGCTAACCACCAGTTAATTGTGTAAAATGGATAAACAAAATCAATTATTACGTTCATGTTTATGTCATAG
This sequence comes from Mustela nigripes, assembly GCF_022355385.1. Taxonomy (NCBI): domain Eukaryota; kingdom Metazoa; phylum Chordata; class Mammalia; order Carnivora; family Mustelidae; genus Mustela; species Mustela nigripes. The sequence continues at coordinate 531 of NW_026743322.1, forward strand.
TCTGTGCATGTCCCTTGTTGGGTATTGGATATTTTTGTATTTCTATATTTTATATTTGTCTTTATTGAGTTTTTCAGGATGCAGCTAAGTTACTTGAAAAGAGTTTGATCCTTTTGGGTCTTGCTTTTAAGATTTGTTGGGTGGAAATGGGGCAGCACTCCATCAGTCCAGGGATAATTATTCTCCTAATTCTTCTCTACTACTGAGGCAAGACTCTTGTGTGAATTCTGCCAAATTCCTATGAAATAGAAGGTTTTTCTAGTCCTGTTGGTAGGACTAAGCACTATTCATGGCTCTGAGTGAGCACCACTCATTGTCCCCTCTAACTGTCTGACATCGTCCTCTAATCATCCTTTCTCCAACTCTGGGTCATTTCCAACATGAATGCCTCCATCAGTAAATGTTATGCTGAGTAGTCAAGAGGGACATTCCATGGATCTCTGAGGAACCTTCTGTGAAGTCTCTGTAGCATTCTGTCCTGTGACTTCTAGCTTCATCTCTTCACATTAGGGTGTCATAGGGATTTGTCTGCATTCCCATTCTCTGCACTGCAACTGGGAAATTCCCTTAAGACAGTAAGCTGGGACAATTATAAGAATCATCTTTCTTATATCCTGGCTCTTAGAAATCATTGACATTTTTTTTTCTATTGTGTAGTGCCTTAAAAACTCTTGTTTCATATATTTTACTTGGGGTTTTTGTTCTTATTTCAGGTAAAAGGGTAAATCTGCTTCCTGTTACTCTACCTTGGTCATAAGGCAAAGTTGACATACATCCATTTTTTTAAAAAATCGTACATGTAGTTATAGAGAATATAGATTGGCTTGTGTCTACCCCTCATATCACTGTACAACTTGTTTTTTTCATTTATAAAATTTTTAGCTTATTTTTGATAACTTCTGTAAAATACTATCTTGCATGATTATATTATATATTTATTCATCCTCCTATTGGTTACCATGTACGTTGTTTCTAATACTTGCTGTTACAAACAATGCTGCAAACAACATTCTTATGCGCTCCTCCTTGTATCACATGTAATGGATATCTTAGGTCAATTTTAGCAAATTTAGCAATTTTAGGCCAATGTTCTCCAATGTGACCATTATCACTTTACATTCCCACACTGTAAGAAGACCTGTTTCTTTGCAATTTTGCCCATATTTGATATTGGCAAGCTTTTAACGTTTTGCCAGTCTGCTAGCTCACTAATACTTTAATTTGTATTTCTCTTACTTTTTAAAAAGATTTTATTTATTTATTTGTTTGTTTGTTTGTTTGTTTTTAAAGATTTTATTTATTTATTTGACAGAGATCACAAGTAGGCAGAGAGGCAGGCAGAGAGAGGAAGGGAACCAGGCTCCCTGCTGAGCAGAGAGCCCGATGTGGGGCTCAATTCCAGGACCCTGGGAACATGACCTGAGCCAAAGGCAGAGGTTTTAATCCACTGAGCCACTCAGGTGCCCCAGTATTTCTCTTATTTTTACAAGGTTGAGCACCTTATCATATTTTTATTGGTCAATTTGGTTTCTCCTAGGAATTTTCTACTTAGTTTTTATCTAACCTTATATTATTTTTTAACATACTTTAATTTGTTTAAATGAATGCGAAAACTTTTGATCCTCGCCTTTTATTTTATATACATAAATATATATTATATACTATTCTATTTTATAATTAGAAATATAAATATTTTAGGGGAACCTGGGTGGTTCAGTGGGTTAAGCCTCTGCCTTTGGCCCAGGTCATGATCTCAGGTTCCTGGGATCCAGCCCCGCATTGGGCTCTCTGCTCAGCAGGGAGGCTGCTCCCCCTGCTCTCTCTCTCTGCTTGCCTGTCTGCCTGCTTGCGAACTCTCTCTCTCTCTCTCTGTGTCAAATAAATAAATAAAATCTTTTAAAAAATTTTTAGAAAAGAAATATATTTTATACTTAAATTTATTTTATATTTTACTTAGTTATAAAATAGAATATTACATAGTAAATTTGTCTAAGTTTGCCCTTATTGTATAAATTTTTAAAAATGTTTTGTTTTTGTTTTTGTTTTCTTTTTCATTAACATGTAATGTATTATTTGTTTCAGGGGTACAGGTCTGTGAATCCTTAGTCTTATATGATTCACATCACTCACCACAGCACCTACCCTACCCAGTATCCATAACCCAGCCACCCTGTCTCTCCCCTCCCAGCTCCCCAGAAACCCCTCAGTTAATGGATGAAAGACCTCAGTGTGAGACAGGAATCCATCAAAATCCTTGAAGAGAAAACAGGCAGCAACCTCTTCAACCCCAGCCATAGAAACTTCTTCCTAGAAACATCCCCACTTTATAATTTTTAATTGTTTTCTGGTGCAGAATTTGAATTTATATTCAGTTGGACTTTATGTCTGCTTATTTTTTGGCCTTAAGAAAGCCATTCTGGGGCACCAGGGTGGCTCAGTCAGTTAAGCAACTGACTCTTGGTTTTGTCTCAGGATCAAGATATCCAGCCCCACGTTGGGCTCAACACTTAGTACAGAGTCTGGTTAAGATTCTCTCTCCCTCTCCCCACCCACCCTTATTTCTCTCTCTCTCAAATAAATAAATAAATAAATAAATAAATAAATATTTTTTTAAAAAAGAAAGCTGTATCTGCTCCTGAGGTTATTAAGACATTCTCTCCTTCTTAGTAATTTTAGTCTTTCTTATTAATTTTAAAATTAAATGCTTTACAGTTAGATATTTAATCTGTTTGAAACTTACTTTTGTGTATAAGGTGAGGTAGGGATATAAATTGCATTGTTCATCTCAATCCAAATATTCCAATGCTATTTTTGGACTATCCATCTTCTCACCACTTAAAAAGAAAAAAAAGATTTATTTATTTGAGAGAGAGAGAGAGAGCGTGCACCTGCATGCATGTGAGTGGGACAAGGAGCAGAAAGAGAGAAACCCAGGCAGAATCCTTGCTGAGCA
>NW_026743323.1:0-3483 GCF_022355385.1 Mustela nigripes
CTGGGATCATGACCTGAGCTGAAGGCAGATGCTTAATGACTGAGCCACCCAGGCATCCTTAAATATTTTATTTTTAAGTAATCTCTATACCCAGTCCAGGGCTTGAACTCACAAATCTGAGATCAAGAGTCACATGCTCCAACCAGGTGCCCCTAACCAAAAAAACAAAATGAAAAATGCATGTAAGCCAAGAGAGGAAGGTGAAAAGGTGGGGAGGGCATGGTTTCTGGAGCTGGTAATCCTGAATTCAGCTTCTGGTTCTGCTCTTATTAGTGGTATGATCTCTTGGAGTCTCAGTTTTTCCCTCTAAAGATTAAATTACATCTATCTCTGAAGGTGTATAAGATGATTACTGAAAATTGCTGGGGCTTAGTGAACGTTCACTGAATGGTAGTTTTAATTGACCTATCTAGGTTCACTTGGTCAGCAGATCGTGGAACCAGAACGCAGGATAGGGGTTTCTGTTTACAAAACCTGTGCCTTTCCCATACTACCCACTAGAGGGCAGCATTCGAAGCCCGGCCGGCCTGGGCACCAATTTTACCTGTGCTGCCTGCTATCTCGGTGACATTGGAAAAACGACTACTCTCTGAGCGTCAGTTTTCTCATTTGTGAGGTTAGATGAACGAATGTATTTTTAAAAGGAATCTAGTACTGTTTCGGGAACATAGTAGATGGTATATATTTCATTTATATACATTTTGAAAAGATACATCATGGTGCATTGGGAAGACACTGAACTAAGGGTCAGAAGTCCTAGGCTCTTGTTCTTTCTTGGCTTCACCTTACTCTGTGACCTTGAACAAGTCTTGGCCTCTCGGGACTTTGAAGGCTTCATCTTGATGAACACATTAAAACAACAAGGGGAGTGCTTTTAAAACACCAATAAAAATTATAAAATAGATGTGTGAATGGTAGGCACCAAAATCAAGAGAGCAGATGCTTCTGGGGAGGAAAGGAAAGGAGGGGGAATGCAGAAGGACACACAGAGGTTCAATTGTGTTGATGACACTTTATTTCTTAAAGAAAATTTGAGGGGTGCCTGGGTGGCTCTCAGTTGGTTGAGCCTCTGCCTTTGGCTCTGGTCATGATCTCAGGGTCCTGGGATGGAGCCCAGCAACAAACAGGCTTTCTACTCGCCAGGGAACCTGCTTCCCCCATCCTTCTGCCTGCCTCTCTGACTACTTGTGATTTCTCTGTCTGTCAAATAAATAAATAAATAATCTTGAAAAAAAATTTTTTTAAATGTTGCAGTTAAAAAAAAGAAAATTTGACATAAATATGGCACCGATTGCTTGACTTTCATAAATCTACCTGGTAGAGTGTGGTGAACATTATTCTCTATGCTTTTTACTTATTTCCATTTAATTAATTAATTTATTTAAAGTCAGTTTTTAAAATTAAAAAAAAATCTAAAGATTTTATTTATTTGTTAGAGAGAGAACACAAGCAGGGGGAGGGGCAGAGGGAGAAGCAGACTCCCCACTAAGCAGGGAGCAGGATGTGGGACTCAATCCCAGGACCCTGGGATCATGTCCTGAGCCAAAGGCAGATACTTAACCAACAGAGCCACCAAGGTGTCCCTCTCTGTGCTTTTTAAAGGGAGAAAAGAATCTGCTGAAAAGGAGATATGGTTCATCTTTTACTGGGCCTCATTTATAAATTAAACTTTTTCATAGTATGTATGTGCAGGAAAAAACATAGTATGTACAGAGTTCCATACTATCTGTGGTTTCAGGCATCAGGGTCTTGGAACATATCCTCCATGGGGAAAGGGAGCTACAGTATTTCTAAGGGAGAGACAAGATTTCCAGACCTACAGGAGGAATCATGTGGGAGGGAAAGAGAAGTCAAAGAGAGCTCCGAGACGGTGGAACTCGGCAGCTGACCTCTTATTAACCAGAAGATAATAAGGTGCTATTGTGTAGACCACCATGTTTGTGATAATTTGTTGCAACTTCAAGAGACAACGAACCACTCATCCCACATGAAGGGGGGAAGAGAAGAGGAAGCAGCTGAGGGGGCAGCCGGTGGGGTGAGAAGAAAAGAAAGAACAGGGTTTCCTGGGAGCCAAGGAGGAGGCAGCGGGAGGCTGGGTCGTATATGGCTCAAGGTCACATAGGATGAGGATGGAGAGTCCACCATCAGTCTTAGGAACGTGAGGGGTGATTCTCTGAAGAGTCTTCTGCCAGGAGGAACAAAGAAACGGGATGGTCCTTAAGGGATGTTTGCAGGCCCTTGGGTTGTTTAAAACGGGGGAAGGAACAGTGTGTTTGTAAACTGATTGGAGTAATCTGGAGAAAGGGGGAAATGCAGAGGGCAGAGATCTGCTGGGGGAACAAGGCAGCAGCTGGTGCCGTTAGAATCCGCTTTCCAGGACAGGGCATGGCGACTGGCAGGAAAGCAGGACACCGCAGCTGTCGTGGCTGGTAGCTGGGTAGTCATGGAGGCCAGAGTCTTTGACCTTCTCTTCTGCTTGCCCCATTTTCTCAGTGAGGCAGAAGATGGGGCAGAGGACTAGGAGATTTGCCGAGAAAGACGCAGAATGAGCCTCTAGGAGAGTGGGAGCATGAATCGACTTGGGAAGACCAGTATGATTGCCGGGCAGCCTCCAAGACCCACTTCGGCGTCAAGTGTCTCCAAAGGGCAAGCAAGGAAATAGAAATCATAACCAAAGTGGATCTGCCAAGTGCAGGTTTCTCCTGATGCTAGCGATCTAATTCCCAGTCCGCCTTTGCCTGAAACAGAGGCTCTCTGCACTGGGGATTGGACTCTCTATTAGCAGCTTTTTGGCCTCTCATCTGTGAGGCCTCTGGGCTCTGTGTTGTTACCTGCCTCCCCGGAGCTAGTCTGATGAATATCCTGTTCTGTTCAAGGCCAGATGAAACAAATTTTTCTGTTTCCAGCCGCACCACACCCTTTAGCGACCTCCCACTGAGGTCTGGTTTCTGGTCTAGACAAGACACTTGGTTTTTTGGCTCATTTGCATAGCAGAGATTATTGACATCAGCCAGATCCCAATGAGTGCACAAACCTGTCTCAGCCCAGGTTCTCAGCCCCAGCCCTGCTCCAGTCTCCTCTCCCAGGTGGCATCTCTCTTTTCTTCTTCCTGTGGAGAAGTGAAAAGTCCCATGTGTACAGAACAGTGATGCATGTCCAGTAGAAATAAAGGCTAGTGAGCATCATGAGCTGTTCTTTCACAGACCTTGAGTACTCAGGAGGAAAGTGAACACCAGCAAGGGGGGAGAGGGAAGGGGAGGGAGAGAGCACCGGCTGATTTAAAAGGTGAGGTCGAGGGGGCGCCTGAGTGGCTCAGTGGGTTAAGCCTCTGCCTTCGGCTCGGGTCATGGTCTCGGGGTTCTGGGATTGAGTCCTGCGTCGGGCTCTCTGCTCGGTGGGGATCCTGCTTCCCCCTCTCTCTCTCGGCCTGCCTCTCTGCCTACTTGTGATCTCTGTCTGTCAAGTAAATAAATAAAATCTTAA
>NW_026743324.1:0-3483 GCF_022355385.1 Mustela nigripes
TAAATTTCTAGATATAGATTCTTACTCCCCCATGATCACCATCTGACATATCATAATAAAATATGTGTGGTGCTTTTCATCTCTTTTTCTATGTAATTTCTTTTCTCAACAGTTCTCTCCACTATTTAACTATGAATAGCGAAGTAAATACTTGTGAAATCTGTGAGGGAATGAATGAGTGAGTGAATGAATGAATAATGCTTTACCCTTCTGCCATTACCCACAGAGCATTTCCCAACTGTGTTTGCTCTCTGTGCTATTCTCTTTAATTCGTGTCCCAAACTGTGATTGCAGTTATCACCACCCCCAACCTGTAGAGGAGTGTCTCTAAAAGCTGTCTCTTGTCTGTTGTCTCCTCACATTTCTCATGCTTGGTGCTTTCTGTGATGTTGTGTTCTGTGGAACACTCCGTATCACAGTGACTTCTAGTATCTGCCTAGAAATATGTCTAAACCTTCCGTTTAAATTCTTCAATTTTGTTTTACTATTTCAGTGTTGTCTTCCCATCCCCCCTTCAGAGTCCTTAGATTTTGAAATTTTACCCCCACTGAAGTCTACAAAAGTCTTTGAGCACTTTGCGTCTATCACCCTGTCTAATTCTCACTGTCACTTTAGGATGCACACTTAAGAAAATAGATTCTGGTGGGATGGTCAGTGGCTTGGCTCTGCAGCTGAGATGGTTGAACCTGATTTCAGAGGGGTCTCTTTCTGTCAAAGCGGATGCATTTCTACCCTCCTATGCATCATTACCTGGCCCAGTTTTGACAACCTTCTGCCTTCGTGTATTTGAAAGACAAAAACCCTGACTGAAGTGCCTTGACATAGATCATGCTCTCATAAGAATTACAAACAGTCCCATTAAGTTTCCTTGTCCTTGTTGTGCCATGAGGACTTTCAAATGACTCCTAATGAAGGAGCAGCATGCAATATTGAGAACTGTCATGTGCACACACGGATTGGCACTTGGCAGTGCTTAAGTATACGTGTCTTGCTTCCCAATATTGTTCAAATCCCCTCTGGCTAATTCCATCTTCCCTTCACTTATTTTCACTGCACTAATGCCATTATGCATCTTCTTCCTCTCCAAAGCAAGTCAAACATTGCCAGTACCATGGCCTGCACTTTAATGTTTTCAATATCATCTCCTTCTGTCCCATTTGATGGCACTGTTACTCTTGCTAAAGCTTTCCTAAAGAAGTATTTATAGATTTTAAATATTCTCATGTTTGGTTTGTCCGCTACTGTCAAAATTAGTTATCTGCAGAAGGCACCTGGTCTTAACTATCCTCCAATAGCATCTCTTCTTCACATCATTTCCATTTGTCTTCTCTCTGATTTATTATTTACTTTCTGTTGAGAGGGTCTACAGAGCACACACGAAAATAAAGGACTGCATATGTAGACTTGCCTCCTCCTCCTTGTCACATTAATTTATTTCTTCCCCCACCCATTGAACATTAGAATGTGGGTCACTTTGATAGATAACATCCTCACTTTTTTATGCAACTTATCTGCCAAACACTATTTTGGGTCCAGATTTACAGAAAGAATCATTGTAGTTCAACAGCAAAGCCATATTTTTGAATAAACTAATAATTTTCCCACCTCTCTATTTTGGCCCATTTCAGATCTCCTCTGAAACTCACAATCAGCCATTTTTGGATGTCTGACACATTATTTGCCTAGTGCATCATGCATACAGCTAAGCTTTCCAACCATTGCAGCAACATATCTATGTAAATCTTCTGATCAGTACTCAGTTATGCTCCTGGTTACTGGGTTCTAATGCCTTTCTTCTCTCCTTTGTAATTATTATTGGTTGTTTTCCTTGTGCTGACCTTTTGCCCTTTTGGTCATATTCCCTTAATCCAAAAGATTTTTAGAATCCCTTTTGTTTAAAAAGCTGAAAGACTCAGTGGAGAACCATCAAATGTCAACCCCAAGAGAAATATCACATTCCACCTTAATCACTCTGTGCGATTTTTGAGTTGATATGTTTCCCATAAAATAATTTTTAACTTCTTTTGGGGAAGGTATGTACTATGGTGAGTGCTGTGAAGTGTCTAAACCTGGCGATTCACACACTCATACCCCTGGGGCTAATAATACATTATATGTTAATAAAAATAAAAGATTAAAACATAAATTTTAACTTCTCAATTAAGTCTTTGGCATTGGCACACATAATTTCTGTTTTATGTAACATATCATTATCTTTTTTAAAGAATTCTTTTTTGTACTCTTACTGTTTATTTTTAATATGTGAAAAATCAATCCTAATTTCCTTTTCTTTGTACATTCCATGTTTCCTGTGTGGCATTTAGTTCTTGTCTGAACTCTTCTTTATACTTTATACCTTGATGGTATAGATAGCTTTTCTCACCTGTACTCATATTTTGGCTATCTTATCCTTAAATTATTTTCTCTCCTTTGCTGTTCTGTTCTTGCATTGTCCATCAAAAGTTTCTGCAGTCTTATAGAATATTGACTTGCTCCTTGAAAGACTTGCCTCTACTCATCCCCTTTCAAAACCATTCTTCATATCACTTTAACTTTTTCATTCACTCTCTGACATTTTAAAAGGGTCAGCCACCATTCACCCTCTTAATCCAACCTCCTAGGAAATTCATCCTGTTCCCACAACTCATCCTCTGCATATATATATATATATATATATATATATATATATATATAGTTTATTGTATGTGTATGTGCTATGTATTATTGTATAATTGTATATTATTATTATTAGTCACAAACATATTCCCAGGATATGTAGAACAATATTAGCCATAGAATAGTGCTAAATCAATGCTTGTTGAATAAAACAACTAAAGAATTTATCCAAATCTGAATTTTCCACAGTCCACTTTTAAAAATAAGACTTATTTATTTATTTTATAAAGAAAGAGAGAGAGTGGGAAGTGCACATAAACATGGGAAGGGCAGAGGGAGAAGGAGAGAAACTCAAGCAAATTCCATGCTGAGTGTGGAGATGGCATGTGGCTCATCTCACAATCCTGAGATTATGACCTAAGACAAAATCTAGAGCCAGATGCTTGACCAGTTGAGCCTCCCAGGTGTCCCTTCCACAATTCACTTGTGCAATGCAATGATTATTGCATTGAATGCAATGAATATTGCATTCTTTGGATTGATCTCCTATCAAATCTTACAGGGTGGTATAAGGAAGGTCTAAGCCATAGGTCTTTTAAAGAAGTGTATTTTTTTAAAGATTTTATTTTATTTATTTGATAGAAAGATCACAAGTAGACAGAGAGGCAGGCAAAATAAGAGGGAGAAGCAGACTCTGCACTGAGCAGAGAGCCCAATGTGGGGCTCGATCCCAGGACCCTGAGATCATGATCTGAGCTGAAGGCAGGGGCTTAAACCACTGAGCCACCCAGGAGCCCAGAATGTGTATTTTCTTTTGTATTGTTAACAATTTGGTGTTTTCCATATACTAATAATAAATGATAATAG
>NW_026743325.1:0-3481 GCF_022355385.1 Mustela nigripes
ACCCATTTTGAACCTAAAGATACACCCAGACTGAAAGTGAAGGGATGGAGAAGCATCTTTCATGCCAATGAGCCTCAAAAGAAGGCTGGGGTAGTGATTCTCATATCAGACAAATTAGATTTTAAACTACAGACTGTAGTCAGAGATACATAAGGACACTATATCATTCTTAAAGGGATTATCTACCAAGATGATCTAACAGTTGTAAATATCTATGCCCCCAATATGGGAGCAGCCAATTACATAAGAAAACTGTTAACCAAGATAAAGAGTCATATTGATATGAATACACTAATCGTTGGAGATCTTAACACGCCTCTCTCAGAAATACAGATCATCGAAGCAGAAAATCAATAAAGAAACAAGAGCATTGAATGACACATTGGACCAAATGGACCTCATAGATATATACAGAACATTTCACCCTAAAACAACAGAATACTCATTCTCCCCAAGTGCGCATGGAACCCTCTCAAGAATAGACCACATACAGGGTCACAAATCAGGACTCAACCAATACCAAAAGACTGAGATTATCCCCCTGCATATTCTCAGATCATAATGCTTTGAAACTGGAGCTAAATCACAAGGAAAAGTTCTGAAGGAACTCAAACACCTGGTACCCAAGGACCACCTTGCTTAAGAATGCTTGGATCAACCAGCAGATCAAGAAAGAACTGAACAATTCATGGAAACGAATGACAATGAAGACACTTTGATCCAAAACCTATGGGATACAGCAAAGGCGGCCCTAAGGGGGAAATACATAGCCATCCAAGCCTCCCTCAAAAAAATTGAAAAATCCAGAACACAGCAGCTGTCTCTACAACTTAAAGAACTGGAGAATCAACAACAAATCAAACCAACTCCACACATAAGAAGGGAAATGATCAAGATTAGAGCTGAGATCAATGACGTAGAAACCAGAGATACAGGAGAACGTATCAATGAAACTAGAAGCTGGTTTTTTGAAAGAATCAATAAGATTGATAAACCATTGGCGACACTATCCTTTGCTCTTTTGGAGTGTTTTCAACCAGTATCCAAGTTAATGCTGGTCCCCAGACGCAGGGCACTCTCGCTCATATTGGGGTATTACTTTCCAACCCGTCACTTCTGGTGGCTCCCTCCCCCTTTTGTTTAACTTCCGATATCAGTCTGCCGTTCCCACTCCACTTTACCTGCCCATTGGCGTCTTCTGCTCCAGTAGAGATCCAGACGAGTATAATTCTGATCTCAGGCTGATTTCGTAGGTGATCTGAGTTTTCTGGAAGGAAATCAGCTCACTTTAGGGTGCAGGCTGAAAGGGCGCCTCATCCTACTTCCCCGCCATCTTGTTGGCAATGAAGAAGTCAAACTCTCTTTTTTCGTGGATAACACGATTCTTTATATGGAAAACCCAAAAGACTCCACCCCCAAACTACTAGAAATCATACAGCAATTCAGCAACGTGGCAGGATACAAAGTCAATGTGCAGCAATAAGTGGCTTTCTTATACACTAACAATGAAAATACAGAAAGGGAAATTAGAGAATCAATTCCATTTACTATAGCACCAAGAACCAAAAGATACCTGGGAATAAACCTAACCAAAGTGGTAAAGGATCTGTACTTGTGGAACTACAGAACATTCATGAAAGAAATAGAAGAAGACACAAAAAGATGGAAGACCATTCCATGCTCTTGGATTGGAAGAATAAACATTGTTAAAATGTCTATACTGCCTAGAGCAATCTAAACTTTTAATGTCATTCTGATCAAAATTCCACCGGTATTCTTCAAAGAGCTGGAGCAAATAATCCAAAAATTGGTATGGAATCAAAAGAGACCCCGAATCGTTAAGGAAATGTTGAAAAACAAAACAAAACAAAACAAAATGGGGGCATCACGTTACCTGATTTCAAGCTTTACTCCAAAGCTGTGATCACCAAGACAGCATGGTACTGGCATAAAAACAGACACATAGACCAGTGGAACAGAGTAGAGAGCCCAGATATGGACCCTCAACTCTATGGTCAAATAATCTTCGACAAAACAGGAAAAAATATACAGTGGAAAAAAGACAGTCTCTTCAATAAATGGTGCTGGAAAACTGGACAGCTATATGTAGAAAAATGAAACTCAACCATTCTCTTACACTGTACACGAAAATAAACTCAAAATGGATAAAAGACCTCAATGTGAGACAGGAATCCATCAGAACCCTAGAAGAGAACATAGGCAGTAATCTCTTCGATAACAGCTACAGCAACTTCTTTCAAGATATGTCTCCAAAGGCAAAGGAAACAAAAGCGAAGATGAACTTTTGGGACTTCATCAAAATCAAAAGCTTCTGCACAGCAAAGAAAACAGTCAAGAAAACAAAAAGGCAACCAACGGAATGGGATAAGATATTTGCAAATGAGAGTATAGACAAAAGGTTGATATCCAGGATCTATAATGAACTCCTCAAACAGACAATCATATCAAAAAATGGGCAGAAGATATGGACAGACACTTCTCTAATGAAGACATGCAAATGGCTATCAGAGACATGAAAAATGTTTATCATCACTAGCCATCAGGGAGATACATTGAGATATCACCTTACACCATTTAGAATGTCCAAAATTTGCAAGACAGGAAACAACATGTGTTGGAGAGGATGTGGACAAAGGTAAAACCTCTTCCACTGTTGGTGGGAATGCAAGTTGGTGCAGCCACTTTGGAGAACAGTGTGGAGATTCCTCAAGAAATTAAAAATAGAACTTCCGTATGACCCTGCCCTTGCACTCCTGGGTATTTACCCCAAAGATACAGATGTCGTGGAAAGAAGGGCCATCTGTACCCCGATGTTTATAGCAGCAATGTCCACGGTCTCCAAACTGTGGAAAGAACCAAGATGCCCTTCAATGGACAAATGAATAAGGAAGATGTGTTCCATATACACTATGGAGTATTATGCCTCCATCAGAAAGGACAAATACCCAACTTTTGTAGCATAATGGATGGGACTGGAAGAGATTATGCTGAGTGAAATAAGCCAATCAGAGAGAGGCAATTATCATATGGTTTCACTTATTTGTGGAGCATAACAAATAGCATGGAGGACATGGGGAGATAGAGAGGGAAGGGAGTTGGGGGAAATTGGAAGGGGAGGTGAATCATGAGAGACTATGGACTCTGAAGAACAATCTGAGGGTTTTTAAAGGGTGGGGGTGGGAGGTCGTGCTACCAGGTGGTGGGTATTATAGAGTGCAGGGATTGCATGGAGCACTGGGTGTGGTGCAAAAATAACGAATACTGTTATGCTGAAAATAAAAAATAAATTTAAAAATATAAATAAATTTTTAAAAAAGAGGGAGAAAAGAGTATATGAAGGAGCAAGTAAAATACTAAAAGGGTGGTGAAGACCCCAGGAAAATATACTTTAACCAAATCAGAAGGGATCCCAAATTTTGGGGGTGAGAAATGGGATAAAAAGATGTTCAGAAAAAAAAAA
>NW_026743326.1:0-3481 GCF_022355385.1 Mustela nigripes
TGGCTCTGGGACCAGCTACCTGGGTGACTGACTGGAGGTCAGGGCTCTAGGTAAATGTCAGAATGTGTTTTACTGTCGAGGGATGGCCTCCTTAAATGGGGTTAGAATCAGGAGCGTTCGGTTTTCTCCTAAACTGGGATTCTGTGAAGTTCCATATGGCATGGTTTCCTTCTGGAGGGCAGGCAGAGTCCTGTGGTGTGGCTCCAGAGATCCCAAACTAGAGTGCTTGTGGTTCAGGACTCTGGGGACGGAAATTTGAAACCCAAGCTAAGGTTATGATTAGGGCCTAGGACATTGCAGGCCCAATCTGCAGAAGCTGAGGTGAGGTCCCAGAATCTCAAATAGGGCAAGTGTCAAGCAGTTGCTCAGGCTGAAATTTGTTTCTATGAGGGCTGAAAAATGTGAGGGTGGTCTCATAGGGCCATGGAGGTTTCTCCTGCTCAGATGGTTTTTGTGCAGCTGCAAAGAGGAAGCACTCCTTCTGGGGTACAAGCAAAGTCCTCTTTTATGGCTCAGGGGTTCCCACTATGGAGGGATTTGAGAGCAGGGCTCTGGATATAGATGCTGGAAAATCCAACCTAGGGTTAGGATTAAGGCATAGGGACATGGCAGGCCTGATCTGTTGGTTCTGTAGCAAGGTAACCAGGGTTCAGGGCCCTGAGTTGAGAATGGGGCTCAGGCTGAGGGTCACAATGCGGGTATGTGTCCAGTATGGCCTCTGAACGTGAAGGTCGCCTCAGGGTCATGCAGGTTTCCTCTATTCTGAGGGATTTACATGGCTCCTAATAGCAAGGTTTCCTTCTGTGGGGGCAGGAGGAGTTCTGTTTTGTGGCCCATGGGCCGCCTGTATGGAGGGAATCGAGGCCAGGCCTCTAGGGACAGATACCTGATAACCAAAGGTAAGGTTAGGATTAGGCCCTAGGGGCATGGCAGGTAGGATCTGCTGGCTCTGGGGCCAGCTACCTGGGTGGCTTACTGGAGGTCAGGTCTCAAGCTGAGTGTAGGAATGTGCATTACTATCCAGGGATGGCCTCCATAGATGAGGGTGGTCTCAGAGTTTGTGCAGTTTTTTCCTAATATGTGGGCGTTTGCAGCTCCTTAGGGCTTTGTTTCCCTCAAGAGGGAGGGCAGAAGTTCTGTGGTGTTGCTACACAATCCCCAATGTCGAGGGATTGTCAGCCAGGACTCTGGTGATGGAAGACTGAAAACTCAAGGTAGGGTGAGAGTTAGGGCCTAGGGCATGGCGGGCCTGATCTGTACATGCTGACATGAGCTCCCCAAGACCTGGAGTTGGGGAAAGTGTCAGGTGGTTGCTCAGGGTAGCGTTTGTGAACATGAGGGCCACCGAATGTGGGGCTGGCCTCATGGACCCATGAAAGTTTCTCCCCCTCTGGGCATTTTGTGCAGCTCCAAATACCAAGGTTTCCTTCTGGGGGAAAGGAGCAGTCCTGTTTTATGGCTCAAGGGATATACCATTTGGAGGGATTCTAGACCATCTCTCTGGGTATGGATGCCTGAAAACCCAACTGAGGGATAGCTTTAGGGTCTAGGGACATGTAAGTCCCAATCTGCTGGCTCTGGTGAGAGCTACCAAGGAAAGCAGCTCAGATGAGGATCACAGTGTGGTTTTGTGTCCAGGATGGTCTCCAAAAGTGGGGGTGCCCTCAGGAGCCATGCAGGTTTCTTTTCCTCTGAGTGTTTTACACAGCTCCAAATAGCAAGGTTTCTTTCTGGATGGCAGGAGTTTTGTTTTGTGACTCAGTGGTCCTCCTTATGGATGGATTCGAGACCAGCCCTCTGAGTATGAATGCTTGAAAACCCAATAGCTTTAGGGTTTAGGAGCATGGCAGATCTGATTGGCTGGTTATGGGGCCAGCTACCAGGGACACTGAGTGGAGGTCAGTGCTCAAGTTGTGTGTCAGAATGTGTATCACTGTCCAGGGATGGTCTCTGTAAATGGAGGTGGTCTCGGGAGCCGTGTGGTTTTCTTTTAATATGGGGGGTTTGTGCAGCCCCATAGGGCATGGTTTCCTTCTGGATGGCAGGCAGAATCCTGTTTTGTGGCTCCAGACTCCCCGGTCTGGAGGACGGTAGTCTGAAAACCAAAGCCAGGGTGAAGGTCAGGTCCTAGGGCATGGAAGGCTCGGTCTGCAGAAGCTGAGGCAAACTGCACAGGATGTGCAGTTAGGATGCATGGACGGCAGTCACTTAGGCTGCTGTTTGGGTCAATGAGGGACCCAGAAAGTGAGAGTGGCTTCATGAAGCCATGGATGTTTTTCCCACTCTGGGTGTTCTGTGCAGCTCCAAATAGCAAGGTTTCCTCCTGGGGGACAGAGGAGTCCTGTTTTATAGCTCGGGAGTCCCACAATTCAGGGATTTGAGAGCATGGCGCTAGGTATGGATGCCTGAAAACCCAACCGAGGTTTAGATTTAGGGCCTAGAGTCATGGCAGGCCTGATCTGCTTGCTCTGGGGTGAGCTACCCATTGGAATGAGTTGAATACTGGGCTTAGGTTGAGAGTCACAATGTGGATTTGTGCCCAGGGCAGCCTCTGAATGTGGGGGTGCTCTCAGGGGACATGTAGGTTTCTCCTACGCTGAGGGTTTTACACAGCTCTAAATTTTAAGGTTTCCTTCGGGGGGGGGCAGGGCGAGCTCTGTTTTGTGGCTCAGGCATTCCCATATGGAGGGATTTGAGACTAGGCCTCTAGGGACAAATGCCCGAAAACACATGCTAGGGTTAGGGTTTGGGCATTGGCCATGGCAGGCATAATCTTCAGATGCTGAAGTGAGCCCCCTGGGATGTGAAGTTAGGGAGAATGTCAGGTGTTTGCTCAGGCTATAGTTTGTGTTCATGAAAGGCACTGAATGTGGGGTTGTGTTAATGGGGTCTTGGAGATTTCTCCCACTCTGGGTTTTTTTGTTTTGTTTTTTGTTTTTGTTTTTGTTTTTGTCTTTGTTTTGTAGCTCCAAATAGCAAAGTTTCATTCTGGGAGACAGGATATGTCCTGAATTCTGGCTCAATTATCCCCCATGTAGATATACTGAGAACAGGGCTCTGGGTATGGATAACTGAATTCCCAACTTAGGGTTAAGTAAGGCCGATGGTCATGGCAACGTTGATCTACTGGTTCTAGGGTGAGCTACAGAAAGGGTTGATTTGATGGGCTCATCCCTGGCTGTGCCAGACTGTATTAGTGACAGTGTTGGCCTACAAATGTGGGGTGGAATTGGAGGTAGTGCATGTTTCTCCTAATCTGAGGGCAGTGCATCTTCATATGGCAGGGTTTCCTTCTGGAGGGCAGGCAAAGTCTTGTGGTGTGGCTCAGAGTCCCCAGTCTGGAGGGCTTGTGGATCAGGACTCTGGGAAAGAAGTCTGAAAATCCAAGCGAGGGATAGGGTTAAGGCTTAGGAATGGCAGGCCTGATATGTAGATGCTGAGTTTAGCTCCCTGGGATCTGAAATTAGGTCACATGTCAGGT
>NW_026743327.1:0-3480 GCF_022355385.1 Mustela nigripes
TCCTCCAGCTCCTGGACTTCCAAGGGACTCCAGCCAGCACTTTTATGCAAAATAAATGTACTAAGTGGACATTGACTAACAAGGTCACACATCATTTCTCATGACAACACAACTTCAGCTTCTCCCCATCCACATGTCACTCCCAATTCTCCAATGTCTTAGAATCACCTGCAGCTCTGTAACCCCAACCCTTTCCCTGGCCAACTCACCCAGGAATTTCAGCCAATACTGGCACAGCTGACCTCCAGGGTGCTTAGGTGGGTTTGAGGGACATCCTTGCTGGGTGCTTTGGGCTGAAGAATGGCAAGATACAGAGAAGCTTTCTGATCTCCCCCTAAAACCCCCTCTGGGCTACTTTTCTAGGGCCTTACATCCGTGTTCCCGTCAGCACCCATGCTATAGGCTGTGACTGTTGGCCAAAGACGGTCATGTGGCTAAGACCAGAGTCTGTGTTGAGGACACCACACAAGGTAATTGGAAAGCTTATACACTGGGGACCCTGCAGAAGAAGTATACCCAGAATGAGGAGATCCTCTCTTCACCCAACACATACCTCATTCCAGGTCATTCTGCAGAGTGGTTGGTTAGAAGGTAAGCAGTCATGGTGCGTAAGTCAGCACAAACTGTGACCCAGACACTGCCCTGCTAATATGTCATGAATGGTATCACATGAGTAGAGTACACAGCCTGAATGCCCATTTTCACTTAAAGCCCAAAGCCCTACATAGACATGGTCTTCTGAGGAGCCCCTGCCTCTCCAGCTAGTCCCTCTCATCCATTTGTAGGCCCATGGAAGAGGAAGGAGGAGCTCCCCTGCCCTCCCTCACAGATGGAGTCCTAGACCTCCACCTGAGGTGATCCCTCTGGAACTGTCAGGGAAAGAAGAGTTTCCATCTTTCCCAGACTCTCTCAGATTATGGACCGTGAGTGGGTGACAGATGTCATGAATAATAGTGACAGAGTAAACTTACAGTGGAAAAAACTGAGAACCCATTAATTAGGAAGAATATTCTGGAATTAAAAACATGTAAGCTAATATGAGCTGGGCTGCCCTGGTATGATGGGACACCTTGTCTGCCGATGAGTTCTTACTTAGAGCCAAAGCCAGGTCTGGGAAAGACTCAAGTACCTCTTCGCCTGATAAGGCTGGGGTTTTTATTCCACAAGGGACGAGCTCCCATGCATGGGAACAGAGGAATGCCCTCTTCCCATAACAAAACGAGACTCGGCTGCTCCCAGAAAGTCAATGCCTGCTTTGAGTCCCCATGCTTCTTCTCACGCTCCTGAGGTAACTGGCCTCCGGTTCGGCCGGTCCAGACTCAGATGTAGAAATGGGACCTTCCCCCCACCCCCTGAGACTCAAGTCCCCCTCCTTGTCCCCCTTTAATTAAAACAAGCACAGAACACCTGAAGGAGGGAATCGTGCCCATTGATGGAACCGGAGGCTTCAGGCTTGAGGAGGGACCTTCAGAAGCACATCTTGGGGCAAGTGTCAGTCTCCTGAGGGAAGGGTTGGAGGTCCCAGGCTGACAGACCTGGCAGAGAGGAGTGGAGCGCCAGATGGAGAGACAGAAACTTGAGAGGCGCCTCCCTTTCACATCTGAGCATACGAGTCCCGACGCTCATGTGGTACAAGAGAACCTGTGGGGGACCAAGTTACAACTTCTGCTTGGAGATTTGACTGTCTCGTTGACCAGGAACTTGGACTTACCTCCACTGTAGTCACCCGGGCGTGGCATGGGAGTGTAATAACGGGGCTGGCGCTGTGCCAGGGAGACCTGGAGAGCTGGGAGCACCCAGGAAAAGAGAGTCCTACTTAGAATCATCCTTACTGTGCTGAAACCCCAGAACCATATTCCCTGCCCCGATTCCATTCTTTGGCCTCTGCTAACCCATAGAGTGCCGTGGTGCAAATCTAGAAAAAGGTGCCCCAAGTGCAGAGCTTGTGGGCATCTGGGCAGATGCTGTATGTCCAAGAGTGGATACCAGCCCCATCCTTTGCCCTTCACAGAGCGATTTGTGATTTACATAACTACTCCCCCTCTTCTTGGCTGTTCCCCATAAATGACCAAGCAAGCATTTGGGGACAAAATGAGGGGCCCTGTCGGAGAGAGGCTGTAATCATCACATCACAGCACATCTTCTGGGCACTGAGCTAGTGCTTGCCCTCCATTTCCTAGTCCAGTCCTCCCAGGGAGCAGATCGCTCCCATCTCTTGCTCTTTGGTAAATGAGGCTTCTGGAGGCTTCTTGAAGTAAGAGAGCTATCCCAGGACAAGCAGCAAGAAAGCACTGCCCACCAGCCTTTCTGAGATCTCTAAGGCTGGCTCTCTGACCAAACCCAATCTTTGGAGGTGCTGCTTGTTTTCCGCTATTTTTGTGTCATTCCACTGATTCTCTGAGAGCTGGCTGCAGGTTCGGATAAGGTCATGCCAGAAAGTAGATCCAGAAGGTCTGCCTGCCAAGCCCGGGCTCCTTCTGCAGGCCTGTCTCCCCTGCAGCACCTGGCTGGTCTTGCTCTCACTCGTGCCTGGAGTGGCCCAGAGAGACAGAGCGCAGGGACAGGGTGGACAAGCTCTGCCCCCTCATTCTTGCTCAGGTCCAGCCTCCTCCTGTCAACTGCCAGAGACTGCATCTGCTTTCCTGCCACCCCTTTCCATCTTCCCTGCGATGCCGCGTGCTCTCACATATGTGGGCCATCTTGACTCCAGGGACATCTGAGACAGACCCCTCGACTTTTCCGTTTCTCTCGAGTCTGAACAGAAGCCTGCTGTGACAGACCGCGAGGATAGCGGCGTCTCCCATGTCCTCACCAACAAAGAAATAGTCACTAAACCATTCTGGTTTTGTGGCCCTTGATTTTCCTTGTGGACAATCCCCTACAGGGTTAGGGTAGGGGTCCCCTGCGGCAGGAGGGGTGTGTAATGTCTGGGGCCCCTGCACCCCCTCACCTACCGACAGACAGTCTCAGAAGCGTGGTAAGATATGTGCCCGGCTGTCTGCTTCTACGTGTATGCGTGTCAGCTTTGGATTCACAGGTATTACTGAATCACTGGCTGTGCCCATGTCACTGCTGTGTAGACACTAAGTTGGTTAAAAAAACAATAATGCTATGTTTCCGTAATTCCTAAAAAACCAAAGTGATGAGTATTAGTGTCTTTCAGGCTCTTGTGCAGCTCTCCAGAATGGAAATTCAGGACTGGGTGGTTCTCTCTTCTCATCTGGACGCTGTACAGTCCCATGTGCCCTGGGTGATGCAGACACGATTCTTGGAAGTCCTCTTGGCACAGAGCAGAGAGCTGCTGGGGAGCTCCCAGGGAGCAAGACTGTGGCCACCAAGCAGAAGGACACTGGTAAGGAGACCTCTGCTTTTCTGTAAAAGCTCCGATGCTTCTACATATGTGTGCTTTCGAATTCAGATCATGAGCAGAAATAGAAACAAAAGTACAACATTAAATAAAAAATCCAGCAGGAATGATTT
>NW_026743328.1:0-3480 GCF_022355385.1 Mustela nigripes
CCCTGACCACATTGTTCTCTACTGTAGGGAGTGTGTGTGGGAAGTCACGTAGGCGAGCACATGACACATAGCACAGACCCTTTCTCAGTGCACTCAACTTTCCCGTCCTTAACCTTGCCAAGGTGTCCAGACTTTGAAGGAGACACAAGTCAGGGCCTGGTTTGGTCCTTGACTCCAACCATGCCATAGCCTCCAAAATCTCCCCCTTCTTTTTTTAAATAAAGCAAGCATATGAATTATGAATTTGTGCCTGAGTATGCAGTCCTTGTTGTCCTGTACGAAACAAGGAAACTCCCCATCCTATAATCAATATAGCCAAGACAGTGAATATAATGATAAAAATCTGAAAGAAATATTTCATTATATTTCCAGGATTAAACCTGTGTAATCCATCCAAAATCTGAGATACCATAGTAGCAGGATTTTGTACATCTAGTTGTGAATGTCCTATATTTGCAATTTCCTTTTGCAACTCTGTGAGATCTAGACTTACATTACTATGAAACCATATTCCTTGCAAATGATGTTTAACAGCATCCCAAGAATAGTTCAAGGCTTTCAAGGGAGTGACATAAATATGTTGAAATCCTCCATGACATATTAAAGACATTTGAGTTCTTAACACCGGTAATTGTCCTCCCCAAAATTCTACTGCTTCTTCCAATCCTTCCAACCAGCTTAAAATTTTTGGTCTCTATGTTCTTGAGTAGCCAAAGCATGAGAGATATTTTGGGCTAGAGAATTCACAGATGTGGCAGTTTGTACAGATTGCGAAAGAACATACAATGGTCACAATGGATATTATACAATAGATGTCCCCCTTGGAAAGAGGTGAGAACTATTGATCCCGAGCCCACTAACAGTAAAAAAGATCTAGGAACACCGGCCCACAAAGTCAGATTATAGTCTTTTGTGGCAGTACAACCACTCCTGGCTATTTGGTCCCAGGGCAGCAACCAGAGTTGCTCCAGAGTTCTGCATGAAACATCCCTCCGGCTGTAAGGGGAGAGACGTCTTCTTTGTCTGTTCTGGCCCTTTAACGTGAGGCGAGCCAAGCTCTGTTGGAGACCCGAGGATTCAGCACCACCTTTCTGGAAGCCAGCGTCGTAGGGTGTCATCCTGCGGAAAAACACAAACAAAACCTCCTCTTCGGAGGACAGGGTCAGGACCCTTCCATACTCCGGTCAAGGGATCTTTCCACTGGGCATATGGAAGTGGAGAAAAATCAGGATGCCAGAATCGATCAGGCGCTGTCCGACCAGTCATCATCTACATACAAAAAATTTTAATATATAGAGTTAAAATTAAATGCATATGAGGATAGTATTTTACTTTTCCCTGTAGTATCTCCCCCTCTTTTAATTTTTTAAGATAGGATTTAAGAGTACTATTTACACGTTCAACAATGGCTTGACCCTAAGAATTATATGGGATGCCTGTAGAGTGTGCTATGTCTAAAACGGCACAAAAGGTTTGAGAAGCTTGAGATGTATAGGCAGTCTCATTATCCATATTTATTGCTTTTGAGGTGCCCAAATGCTGAAAGCAAATGATTTTGAACATCAGTAAAGCATTCCCCAGAGTGTGCCGTAGCATGTAAAAATCCAGAAACGGTATCAATAGAAACATGGAGATACTTAAGTCTTCCAAAAGGGGGAAAAATAGCTACATCCATTTGCCACAAATGATTAGGCATTAAGCCTCGAGGATTCACAGCGTAAGTTGGTTGGGGATGATGAATAGGGCAAGTGGAGCTGCTCTTAACTATTTGTCGAGCTTCTTCCCAAGTTATCCAAAATTGTTTATGTAAAGCCACTGCATTTTGATGAAAACAAGCACGACTTTGAGCGGCTTGCCCAAACTTAGTGGTTAACACCAATTGTATGTGAGTTAACGCATCTGCAATAGCACTGCCTTCAGTTAAAGATCCAGGCAAGTTAGTATGTGCTTGAATATGAGCGATATAAATAGGATTAGCTCTTTTTTGCAGTAAACATTGAATACTCATAAAGAGATGAAAAAGTTCGTCATCATTAGTAAGAATATAAGCAGTTAGTAACAACAGAATAGCATGTACTACATAATGGCAATCACTGTATAAGTTACATGGTTCAGGAAATTTTTCCAAGGCTAAATGTACTGCTTTTAATTCAGCTCTCTGTACAGACTTAGTGGCATAAAATGCTCGAAAAGATTCATGACCCAAATGAGAAGATTTATAAATGCCAATATATCCTCTTCTGGACAGTTTATAGAGAGGTTGCGCCATCTCTGCAAAGGCGGTATCCACAGCCTGCAGTAGCCCACCATCCCAAGAAACTCCCTCTTGGAGATCAAAGCCTAAATAAGTGGCATGGCTCTGACCAAGCTGTGCTTTCATTGCTGACACCTTATACCCTTTTCCTGCAGAGTCTGTAAGAGAGCTCTCGTCCCCTGCAAGCATGACCCATAGTCCTCAGCGTCTATTTCCACTATTCCCACTAAGTCAGATTCTTCCTTTCAAATCCTTCAGTTTATCTAGTCCCATATTACTAATTCTGGTTTACTCCAAATGCAGCTTTTACTTCTGGAAATTCTTACCCATTTCAGTTCCCAGGATTTTAACTTATCAAAGACCTGTATTTGTCCCAAACATCTCCCATTTCACTTTCCTTTAGCGCAGTAACCCAAATGCAACACAAGGTTATCCTATCAAGGAAAAGTCTTGAGTCAAAGAGACCTCATTTACAACTCTGGGCAGGCAAAGAGAAAACATTTACATTTTCATAACAGCAGATCAATTAATCTCAGAAAACTTTGCCCTTTAAAACAGAATTTCAGTCTTACACCAATATACCTGTAAAACCCATCTATTTCAATCTTAGTCTGTCTTGACCATAGCTAAAATTCCTTTTCTGAAGATTTCCCTTCACAAACCTCTACAACTTGCTTTGCATTCAGGTTCTGTCCCAAGCCATTTCTTTCCATACAACCATCTCATTTAGGACAAGATTACCTTTTCTTACCCTCAAGAAAATGTATTCCCATTCCTTAAATCTTTCTTACATATCTCCTACTTTCCTACATACAGGGTTGCTTTCTCATTTCCAACAGCCTTTCTATACCAGTGTCTTTCCTTTTTCTTCCTAAGACAGTTTTCTGGGTTTCCCTCCCATCGTAAATGATGTCACAGACAAAAGGGAGGGGGATGTTTTAGATGCTGTCCTGCTTGCATCCCTCGCGGGAACTTAGGAGTGTCTTAGCTAAGGTCTGTCCTTATAAACCCCAGACCAGTCTACTACATGGAGTAGATGACCGTTATGCCATATGATGCCCCACAAGACTCAGGTGCAGCCCACTCAGACTCTGTAGCTGAAGAGATGGAGCCATACAGACACATTCACACAGTCAGTCACTCTTCAGATTCAAACAGGATGGACACCCTCCCCTTTGGGTATCCCTGGCTAATGGGAGGTGATCAGTCTCCCCTTCCATTCTTTA
>NW_026743329.1:0-3479 GCF_022355385.1 Mustela nigripes
GAGTCCATAGTCTCTCATAATTCACCTCCCCTTCCAATTTACCCCAACCCCCTTCTCTCTAACTCCCCATGTCCTCCTTGCTTTTTGTATTTTTTTCCTTCTGCTAAACTTTTAACTTTTACCCTTTCCTTTATTAACCTTTTTTTAAACTAGTTTATCTTAATAATACCTTTCATTTAAAAAAAAACTTTTTGAAACTTTATTCCTATATTTTATCCTTCATTGTATCTAATTTTATTTTTTATATAATCATAGGGTTTTTTTCTGCTAAAAAATTTGGGGTACAACTTCTTCTAATCAATCAAATACATGCTAATCTAACACTGTGATTTTTCCAGTCTCCAGCCCAAGCAAATTATCTCCACTTTCTTTTTCTTTATTCTCCCAACCAACTTATCTTATCAACTCCATTTTTAGGAAAAAAAAATCATCTTTATAGTCTTATTCCACCCTTTCATTGTGTTTACCCTTATATATGTTTTTCATTCTTTAAAACTTTGGGAGGTAGTTTCTTTGAAGAGACCAAAATACTCCTAAAATTAAGTGGGTGACCCTTTTCTAGTCACCAGTCATAAATAAATAAATAAATTAATAAACAAATATATATATATGTAATATATATTTTATATTTTTGTATTTATATTTTTTCTTTATTTGTTTTCTTTTTTATTTTTTTTTCTTTTCTGAACTTCTTTTTACCCCCTTTCTCACCCCCATAATTTGGGGTCTCTTCTGATTTGGTTAAAGCACATTTTCCTGGGGTCTTTGCCACCCTTCTAGCATTCTATTCACTCCTTCATATATTATTATCTGGACAAAATGACAAAGCAGAAAAACTCACCACAAAAAAAATAAAAGAACAAGAAGCAGTACTGAAGGCTAGGAACCTAATCCACATGGACATTGGTAATATGTCAGATCTAGAGTTAGGTTGACGATTCTCAAGGTGCTAGCCTGGCTTGAAAAAGGCATGGAAGATATTAGAGAAACACTGTCTGGAGAAATAAAAGCCCTTCTGGAAAAATAAAAGAACTAAAATCTAACCAAGTTGAAATAAAAAAAATGCTATTAATGAGGTGCAATAAAAAAATGGAGGCTCTTCCTGTGAGGATAAATGAGGCAGAAGAAAGAATTAGTGATATAGAAGACCAAATGACAGAGAATAAAGAAGTTGAGCAAAAGAGAGACAAACAACTACTGGACCATGATGGGAGAATTTGAGAGATAAGTAACACCATAAGATGAAATATTAGAATTGAGATTCCAGAAAATGAAGAAAGAGAGAAGGGAGCAGAAGGTATATTGGAGAGAATTATTATACAGTATTTCCTAATATGGCAAAGGGAACAAACATCAAAATCCAGGAGGTGCAGAGAAACCCCTTCAAAATCAGTAAGAATATGTCCACACCCCATTGTCTAACAATAAAATGTACAAGTCTTAGGGACAAAGAAAAAATCCTGAATGCAGCCCGAGACAAGAAGTATGTAACACACAATGGTAAAAATACTAGACTGGCAGTGGACTTACCCACAGAGACTTGACATGCCAGAAAGAACTGGCATGATATATTCAGAGCACTAAATGAGAAAATCATTCAGCCAGGAACACTATATCCAGCTAGGCTATCACTGAAAATAGAAGGAGAGATAAAAAGCTTCTAAGACAAACAAAAACTAAAAGGATTTGCAAACACCAAACCATCTCTACAGAAAATATTGAAAGGTGTCCTCTAAGCAAAAAGAGAGCCTAAAAGTAGTAAACCAGGAAGGAACAGAGACAATATACAGTAACAGTCACCTTACAGACAATACAATGGCACTAAATTCATATCTCTCAATAGTCACCCCGAATGTTAATGTGCTAAGTGTTCCAATCAAAAGACACAGGGTATCAGAATGCATAAAAAAACAAAACCCATAAATATGCTGTCTACAAGAAACTCTTTTTAGACCCAAGGCACCTCCAGATTTAAAGTCAGGAGGTGGAAAACAATTTACCATGCTAATGGACATCCAAAGAAAGCTGGGGTGGCAATCCTTATTTCAGATCAAATAGATTTTAAGGGAAAGACTATAATAAGAGATTAGGAAGGACACTATATCATAGTCAAAGGGTCTGTCCAACAAGAAGATCTAACAATTTTAAATATATATATGCCCTTAATATAGGAACAAACAATTACATTAATTAATAACAAAATCAAAGAAACACATCAACAATAATACAATAATAGTAGGGGACTTTAACACTCCCCTCACTGAAAAGGACAGATCATCCAAGCAAAAGATCAACAAGGAAATAAAGGCCTTAAATGACACACTGGACCAGATGGACATCACAGGTATATTCAGAACATTCCATCCCAAAGCAACAGAATACACATTATTTTCTAGTGCAAACAGAACATTCTCCAGAAGAGATCACATCCTGGGTCAGAAGTCAGGTCTCAAATGGTATCAAAAGATTGGGATAATTCCCTGCATATTTTCAGATAACAATGCTCTGAAGCTAGAACTCAAGCACAAGAGAAAATTTGGAAAGAACCCAAATACATGGAGACTAAACAGCATCCTTCTAAAGAATGAATGGGTAAACCAGGAAATTAAAGAAGAATTAAAAAAAAAATCACGGAAACAAATAAACAAATGATAATGAAAACACAATGGTTCAAAATCTGTGGCACACAACAAAGGCAGTACTAAGAGGAAAATATATAGCGCTACAAGACTTTCTCAAGAATCAAGAAAGGTCTTAAATACACATCCTAAGCTTACAGCTAAAGGAGCTGGAGACAAAACAACAAAGAAAGCCTAAATCCAGCAGGTGAAGAGAAATAATAAAGATCAGAGCAGAAATCAATGAAATAGAAACAAAAACAAAACAAAACAAAAATACAATAGAACAAATCAACAAAAGTAGGAGCTGGTTCTTTGAAAGAATTAATAAGATTGATAAACCCCTGTGCAGACTTATTAAAAAGAAAAGAGACAGGACCCAAATAAGTAAAATCAGGAATGAAAGAGAGGAGATTACAACCAAAACAAAGAAATATAAACAATTTTAAGAACATTTTATGAACAGCTACACAACAGCAAATTTGACAATCTGGAAGAAATGGATGCATTACTGGAGACATAGAAAATACCACAACTGAACCAGGAAGAAATAGAAAACCTGAACATACCCATAACCAGTAAGGAGATTGAAATAGTCATCAAAAATGTCCAAACAGGGAGGAGTCAAGATGGCGGAGAAGTAGCAAGCTGAGACTGCTTCAGCTAGCCGGAGATCAGCTAGATAGCTTATCTAAAGATTGCAAACACCTGAAAATCCATCGGCAGATCGAAGAGAAGAAAAA
Organism: Mustela nigripes; assembly: GCF_022355385.1. Taxonomy (NCBI): domain Eukaryota; kingdom Metazoa; phylum Chordata; class Mammalia; order Carnivora; family Mustelidae; genus Mustela; species Mustela nigripes. The sequence continues at coordinate 3,362 of NW_026743329.1, forward strand.
CAGCAATTCTGGAAACAGAAAAACAACCACTTTCTGAAAGGTAGGACTGGCGGAGAAGTGAATCCAAAGTGCCGGGAGCCGGCCCCTCCCCCCGGGGTCTATCTTCCCGTCACTTTGG
>NW_026743330.1:0-3478 GCF_022355385.1 Mustela nigripes
AGCCTGCTTCCCCCTCTCTCTCTGTCTGCCTCTCTGCCTACTTGTGATCTTTCTCTCTCTGTCAAATAAATAAAGAAAAGAAAAGAAAAGAAAAAAAGAAAGGTCATTTTCAAAGGTGGGAAGTCTAGGACTACATTCTAGGAGTTGGGAAATACAGAGAAAGAAGAAGAAACTGAGATACGAAAGAACATTAAATAATAAAATTATTACAAAATCCTGGAACGCATAAAATAGGAAGTTGAAAGAAAACAGATGAGAGGGGTATTTGGGAAACTGGGACAAGAATCTCCTCAGCTGGGGAAATGAACAAATGGTTCCTGAAGTGAAAGAAATTTCAAGGAATTAAAACAACAAAAACAAAAACAAAACCACCAATTCTAATTAGTATCTTCAGAGAGACACCATAGTTATTAGTGAATTTTCTTTACTTATTTATTATCCCTCAGCCTTCTAATTTTGAGAAGAAAATATTGTTAACAACAAAAACAAATTATCTTCTCCCTCTCATAAGTTCCCCCGCCCACCCACAGGCACCCCACATTTCCCCCTGCATTCCACCAGCCTTTCCTCCTTCCTTTCAAGGGCTCATTTATTTTCCTGCTGAGATGCTGAATTTTCTCCCCTGTCATACAATGTTATAAGGAAAATTTTGCACAAGTTCTCCTATGACTTTTCTGGGTATCTTTATTGAGATTTGGTTTGGAAAACACATTTTCTTCTTTCAATTTTCTCCTCACAGATTAACGGAAGGTAGCTTTCTGTCTCCACTGAGAGTCTATATGCACATTTATATAATTAAATATAATTTAATATTTATATAATTAAATTTAAAAACATTGAGTATAGGCTTGGCGCAGGCTAAGTGCTTTATCTTTTCTTTATAGAAGTGGAAGCATGGGCTTAAACAGATTTAAAACAAAAACAAATGAAAAGACCAGCCCAGTTTGGCAGAACCTATTAATATTCCCTGACATCCATGTGCTCCTCTACATTTTCCCAGCCTCCTTTGCAGTTAGGTTGGATATACTGTCTGATGAAAAGTGACTCCTTCTGGCCAGAGTGCTTTCCATCCACATACAGCTTTCCCCTTTAGCTGTCAGGTGGATGGTGAGAGGACATCCTTGGAGCCATTAGAAGGCAAGAGCTTGTTTCCCCAAGTCACTGCTTGGAGGAGAGCTGTCCTACCTGCATTACCCTGTGATGGAAGCAAGAGATACACTTCTACTGTCTTAAACTCTTAAAGTTTAGGGAGTTATTTGTCACCCAAACTAGTGCCAATGACTGTGACGAGTATACCCTCTATCACATTGCCAGTATCTATAGAAGTATAGGACTAGAACCCAGAACTCCTGGGTTCATTTTCTGTACTCTTAAGAGAAGCTACTGAAATCAGGAAAGAGAAGAAGAGAAGGGGAGGAAGTTGAGCATTGGTTTGCTGTGAACATGAAACTAACCAGACCTGCCCTGGAATGGGAGTGAGATGCCCTGGTTAAGACAAACCTGATTGTCTACCAGTTACAATTCTGTTATCCTGGGCAACTGATTTACCCTTTCTGAGCCTGGATCATCTTGCAAAAGAAGATAATAAACACAGTAAGTGGCACTCAGTAGATAATTCAGTAGGCAAATATTATTTATTATAATTATCTACTATATCTATTTTTTGTCTTTTATCATAATAGATAATTATTTATATATATACATATACATATATATGTATATATGTATATGTATATATATATATATACATATACATATATACATATATATGTATATGTATATATATAAATAATTATCTATTATGATAAAAGACAAAAAATAGATATAGTAGATAATTATAATAAATAATATTTGCCTACTGAATTATCTACTGAGTGCCACTTACTGTGTTTATTATCTTCTTTTGCAAGATGATCCAGGCTCAGAAAGGGTAAATCAGTTGCCCAGGATAACAGAATTGTAACTGGTAGACAATCAGGTTTGTCTTAACCAGGGCATCTCACTCCCATTCCAGGGCAGGTCTGGTTAGTTTCATGTTCACAGCAAACCAATGCTCAACTTCCTCCCCTTCTCTTCTTCTCTTTCCTGATTTCAGTAGCTTCTCTTAAGAGTACAGAAAATGAACCCAGGAGTTCTGGGTTCTAGTCCTATACTTCTATAGATACTGGCAATGTGATAGAGGGTATACTCGTCACAGTCATTGGCACTAGTTTGGGTGACAAATAACTCCCTAAACTTTAAGAGTTTAAGACAGTAGAAGTGTATCTCTTGCTTCCATCACAGGGTAATGCAGGTAGGACAGCTCTCCTCCAAGCAGTGACTTGGGGAAACAAGCTCTTGCCTTCTAATGGCTCCAAGGATGTCCTCTCACCATCCACCTGACAGCTAAAGGGGAAAGCTGTATGTGGATGGAAAGCACTCTGGCCAGAAGGAGTCACTTTTCATCAGACAGTATATCCAACCTAACTGCAAAGGAGGCTGGGAAAATGTAGAGGAGCACATGGATGTCAGGGAATATTAATAGGTTCTGCCAAACTGGGCTGGTCTTTTCATTTGTTTTTGTTTTAAATCTGTTTAAGCCCATGCTTCCACTTCTATAAAGAAAAGATAAAGCACTTAGCCTGCGCCAAGCCTATACTCAATGTTTTTAAATTTAATTATATAAATATTAAATTATATTTAATTATATAAATGTGCATATAGACTCTCAGTGGAGACAGAAAGCTACCTTCCGTTAATCTGTGAGGAGAAAATTGAAAGAAGAAAATGTGTTTTCCAAACCAAATCTCAATAAAGATACCCAGAAAAGTCATAGGAGAACTTGTGCAAAATTTTCCTTATAACATTGTATGACAGGGGAGAAAATTCAGCATCTCAGCAGGAAAATAAATGAGCCCTTGAAAGGAAGGAGGAAAGGCTGGTGGAATGCAGGGGGAAATGTGGGGTGCCTGTGGGTGGGCGGGGGAACTTATGAGAGGGAGAAGATAATTTGTTTTTGTTGTTAACAATATTTTCTTCTCAAAATTAGAAGGCTGAGGGATAATAAATAAGTAAAGAAAATTCACTAATAACTATGGTGTCTCTCTGAAGATACTAATTAGAATTGGTGGTTTTGTTTTTGTTTTTGTTGTTTTAATTCCTTGAAATTTCTTTCACTTCAGGAACCATTTGTTCATTTCCCCAGCTGAGGAGATTCTTGTCCCAGTTTCCCAAATACCCCTCTCATCTGTTTTCTTTCAACTTCCTATTTTATGCGTTCCAGGATTTTGTAATAATTTTATTATTTAATGTTCTTTCGTATCTCAGTTTCTTCTTCTTTCTCTGTATTTCCCAACTCCTAGAATGTAGTCCTAGACTTCCCACCTTTGAAAATGACCTTTCTTTTTTTCTTTTCTTTTCTTTTCTTTATTTATTTGACAGAGAGAGAAAGATCACAAGTAGGCAGAGAGGCAGACAGAGAGAGAGGGGGAAGCAGGCT
>NW_026743331.1:0-3478 GCF_022355385.1 Mustela nigripes
ATAATATTATATTATTATTATATTATAATATAATAATAATTTATAATAATATTATAATAATATTATTATTATTCTACAGAATAATATTACTCTGTAGAACAACTCAGAGAGTTGTGATATTATATTATTATATATAATTATATATAATATTATAATAAAATATTATTATATTAATATATAAAATAATATTATTATAATATAATAATAACTATTCTACAGAATAATGTGATACTGCCTACTATAAAGCTCTATGAGGGCAGGTAACAGGCCATTTTGTTCACTACCATATGTCTGGTGTCAAGAATTGTGCCTGATGTATGGTAGGCACTAAATTAATAATAGTTGAATGCGTAGAACAAACAGCAAGTATAATAATATGACCACCTTTGAATGATTTACTATACTAGGCTAGTGGATCAGCAATAGTATTTAACTCACCATTATTCAGAAAAATACTTTACCCACAAGAGAGTGAAGTAAATTATGCTTCCGCCACTGGAGAATTTAGAGGGAATGACTTCCAGGGAACCAAGACCCTGGGATCACATAGCCCACATGAAAATCTATCCCGAGGAAGTAAGAACTGTACACATCATCTTTTCCAGTTGTTAAACAAGCAAGAGCCACTCCTCAGGGAATGATCCCCAACTTCATTCTAGTAAAGCGGTCAGGACACAAGGCTTGAAGCAATGTCCAAATCACCCAATGTGTGGCCAGAACCATAACTGAAATGTCTTCCCAATTTGGGGGTAGAATTACTTATAAAGACGGAAAGAAGAGAGCACAGAGACACCCTCAGGAGAAACAAACAAACAAAAAGAATCAAGCCATGAGGTGGGTCTTGCTGGGTTAGGAGTTTCTAGGTAGAAACACGGCACCCCTTGAATGAGTTTTGTCCAGCATCTTACTACTTCTTGAAACTCCTGTCAGTTCTCTAGCTCATATGGATAATAGTGGCTCAGAATGTGCAATGGACCCAGGAATCAACAGAAACCATGGCCCCAACCCCTTACCGAAGAACAAGGCAGCAGGTACTAGCACCTTGAAAAGTAAAATGCCTTCCTGAAATGCAGCAGGATGACAACTTGGAATCAGCTTCTGATGATGCATATTCTTCTGTTGTTTTGGGGGCATTCTATTTGTAAAACCATGGAATAAGGATCAATGAAAAGATATGATGAATAGAGCAAATCAATAGACCAAGAACCCTGGTTTTGTCACCAGCCTGAACCCCTGAACTAGGAAATTTCTAGTAGGAAGTTCTGTTTAGATATCAATGCTACCTGTTAGAACAGAACCGCATTTGAGGAAGACTCCTCACCCAGATGAATCAGAAAGTGCCAGAAGTGACCAACAGTTCCCTCAGCCTCATTATAATGTTAAAAGCTGCTCCTGAATAGTCATCCCTGACTAACAAAAGGAGCCTGCTTTCCCTTGTTTGGGGCTTTGGAAATAATCCCCAGGATCTCCTTGTTAGTACAAATAAAGGCAACCTGGTGAGGCATGAAGACTGCCTGTAGCTCATTCCCCCTGACCCTTATTCCCAGGACAAAGCCTGGGGAGCTGCACTGAGTGTTACAGGACAATGGTAGGTCTTCTGGCTGCCAGGAAAAGTTCTGCGTACAGATGCCACATTGCCAAGCACTTCTCTTACTCCAAAACTTGGAGCAGCTCTGTCCTGGCTGATTTTTAGGAGGTCTTTTTACTCTATATATCTCTGAGGGACACAGACTCTCTGAACAAGTGAGATAAAAGGGAAAACAAACAAACAAACAAACAAAAAACAGGAGGCACTGTCTCCTGAAAAACTACTATTCCTGGTGCCTGCCTTTATGCCCTGAAGATGAGAGAACCCAGTCACCAGGGGCATCTTGCAAAGTAAAGTGCCTTCTGGGATGCCTGTGTGGCTCAGTCAGTTAAGCAGCTGCCTTAGGCTCAGGTCATGATCCCAGTGTCCTGGATCCAGTTCCACCTCTAGGCTCCTTGCTCAGCAGGGAGCCTGCTTCTCCCTCTGCCTCTGCCTGCCACTCTGTCTACCTGCTTGCTCTCTCTTTCTCTCTCTCTCTGACAAGTAAATAAATAAGATCTTAAAATTTAAAAAAAAAGTAAAAGTTCCTTCTATTTTTATAGAAACATTCAAAAGACATTTACCCTTCTAGGTTCCCTTTTGCTCTCTTCCCACCTTCTCTCCCCTGATCAGGGTGTCTGCCCCCAGGTGCATATGTTCCAGAAACAGAAGTGAGGGGAGCCAAACCCCCTGTGTCCACAGTGCTGCAGGCTGGGCCCAGATTAAGCTGTCCTGCATGAAGACACTGATCACCCAACTATGTTCACATGAATCCTGATGAAAGCCAGGATTCCCTTCAAATATGAAAATGTTTTTTAAGCTATTTTAATTTTTTTTAAAGTTCCCTTTATTCTTTTAGTGATCTCTACACCCAACATGGGGGGCTCAAGCCCACACCCCGGGGTCAAGAGTTGCATGCTTTTTTGATTGAACCAGGCAAGCGTCTCTAGTGTTTCTTCTTCCAGCACCTTGCTTCCTACCTGTGTGCATGGGCCACTTTTGCAAGGAAAGGCAATTCTTTCTTGATTACTGTGCAGCAATTTCTGTGTACTTCTTCTGTTAATGGGGTTTAACTCATACAACCCTCCAAGGCAAATACTACTATTTCTATTTTAAATATGCAGAAGCTAAGACTCAGTCACTCCAGTGACAAAGAAAAGAGCCAGGTCTATCCAGTTCTAAAAAACCCTGATCTTCCACTATGCCAGGCTCTCTCTATGAGCAGGCAGAACAGGCATTGATCTACTAAATGATCTAGAATACAACACAACTAAGCCAGGACAGAAAAGGGCTTATAAATGGACTAAATAAATTCTTCATCTATATCGTATGATCATAAGTGGTAGAGAAAGGTTTTAAAGTCACAGGAATAGAACTCCCCAAAACAATGAACTCATAAAGCCAGGTGAGAATTTTAAGAAAAGTTCCTAACCAAAGTACATTGGTATTTGGAATTGTTTTTCTTTTGAAGAAATTTCATTCCATCTCTTAATTAGTGGCAATAAAGATAAAAGATAATCATAAAGACATCATACACCCTGTCCCTTCAAACTTTAAATCCAGAAGTGTTTTTTATCTTCTACTGTAATAAGCAAAGTGAATAATAATGACATTCTTAGTTACGCTGAAGGAAATGAAGGCAAGTCCATCAATTAGCTCTAGATTGGTAGCTTTATCTACTTTAGAGTTGATGAAATAACTCATAAAATAATCTAAAGCATCTTTAAAGAACTTTAGAAATACATGTCTGGAACAGGAAGAAAGACATTTACTGAATGGCCAGTACAGAGCAGCTTTGCTCTGGACCTCCGTGTGCAGCTGGAGTTGAAGGTCCTGATCTGTTACTGGTAAGAGCACTCCATGGAGTAATCTAAGAAAGTGCAGAGCAAACAGTTCTAGGGACAAGCAAAA
>NW_026743332.1:0-3478 GCF_022355385.1 Mustela nigripes
GGGAGGTTGGGGTACCAGGTGGTGGGTATTATAGAGGGCACGGATTGCATGGAGCACTGGGTGTGGTGAAAAAATAATGAATACTGTTTTTCTGAAAATAAATAAATAAATTTAAAAAAAAAGAATAATGCCTAAGTGCCATATTTTAGCTAAATATTATCTGGCATCTTTTGTGATAATTATATGATACATGTTGTTTTCTAATATCTTGTCCAGAGTTTTCTTCATCCGCAGGCACAAGTGCGTATTCTGCAGATACACTGGGCTATTTTTTTCTTTATTTTTGTCCATCTGCTTCTGCTTTTTTCAGGTTAGGATAGCGGCATCATAAAATACATTAGAGTGTTTTTCCTCTTCTTAAATATTCTGGAAAATTGTGTATAAGTTTGAATATTTTTGTTCTCAGATCACATAGATAAAATTATCCTGTTTTAGCATTTTGTTTGTAAGAGGATTTTAATTTCTTTTTCAGTTGTTTTAGTGATTAAAACATTCAGCTTAACTATTGCTTCTTAATACACAATATTTGTTTTAAATGTGAGCTAGAGTCCAGAGACCATGTTTGACTCATATATAGTACCAGTGGTCTCATTTTTTTCTGGGTAATGAAGTTCCCACATTTCATATTCCTTCACATTTAACTTGCTAACAAGGTGCTCTAATTGCAATGTATGCCTCTCTTCATATATTTCTTTTTGTCCCATGAGACATCATGTAATCAAAATTTGTGCTAGATTACATGAAACACTTCATAGAAGAGCATAATTAAAAGTAAAAACATCTTTTCTACAAAACCTATGTAAAGTCAGTGAGTGGGATGCTGATTGTGGTACTGCTGAATTTATGATTCAGGATATTAAATATCGCTAATATTTAAGATGAAGATTAGAGGGCTTAGAATATGTAACTTCAGGTAAGAAAATCTAGAAATTGAAGCAGCTGAAGAGAAAAACTGCTAGTTAACATCTGCCAAGGGATTACCCTGGAAGATAGCGCACACTAGAGCATATTTGATTGGTGCCCTTTCCATATGAGTGCACAGAAGCCTAACTTCCAACCGCTAGCACCTGCTTTTTATTTTCTCTTTTTCCTAGAGAGTTTGTCTGGCTCTTGGAGCCTTCTTAGCCCACCTGGTCTCTGGCAGTGTCAGGAAATCAATGCCTCTTCCTCTTGGGGTCCCCAGCTAATGGCAATTGGTATATAAAAATATCCTGGGTACCTGGGTGACTCACTGGGTTAAAGCTGCTGCCTTCAGCTCAGGTCATGATCCCAGGGTCCTGGGATCGAGCCCCACATCGGGCTCTCTGCTCAGCAGGGAGCCTGCTTCCTTCTCTCTCTCTCTCTCTCTCTCTCTGCTTGCCTCTCTGCCTACTTGTGACCTGTCTGTCATATAAATAAAATCTTAAAAAAAAAAATCCCAGTTTTCTCTGTCTCGATGACATAACTCTGGAGTGAGTGCTGTACAGTGGTTTCCAGAATTCCCCAGTTGTTGGAGGAGGTCGTGGAGAGCACATGTTGACTCAAAAGCTGTTTAATGGGAGGCTCCTCACTTTCTCTCCTTTCCTTACAATGTTCTTTCTCTTTACACTTCCAACTGTGGGAGCTGTTACCAAGGGTGTAGCCTTGAGAAAACCACGTGTTATTGAGATAATTTGGATGATATATGTGAGTGAACCCAGTTAAGGCCTCTATAAATTTTTATGATTTGGGTGACCTGGTGCAGAGATTTTCTCCTCTTGTGGCCACCCAAGACCTCCCTTGTAAGTAAGTTCCCTGTCCTATTACCATGTCTACCTATAATCTGGAGTGGTCCGCCTCTCCCTTTGGTTTGTCCTTGACCTCTCTGTTATGGGGCCAATTAGGAAACCAACACCAGTGGGATTAAGCTACTGTTTCCCTAAGTGGTAACTTGATTTATATACTTTCCCCCCCTTTTTGGCCATCTTCTCCATCACATTTCCCCAACCTCCTATCTATGTTTTCTGCAATTACATTCCAAATAAACTAATTGTACTTGAGTACCTTTCTCAAGACCAGCTTATTTGGAAGCCCCACAAAGGCAGAAATTTTCCTAGGAAATGGGTCCTCAGGATGATTTTGTGTAATTGGACAACTCACTAGCCAAATGATCATAATACTTCCATTGCTGGTCCTGGGTGACAATAATCTCTGGCATGCTTTTTCTGTTTTTTAGTTTTTTTGTTTTGTTTTGTTTTTTAAAAGATTTATTTTATTTTTTATTTTTTTTAAATTTTGTTTATTTATTTGACAGAGAGAGATCACAAGTAGGCAGAGAGACAGGCAGAGAGAGAGAGAGGAGGAAGCAGGCTCCCTGCTGAGCAGATAGCCTGATGCGGGACTCGATCCCAGGACCCTGAGATCATGACCTGAGCCGAAGGCAGTGGCTTAACCCACTGAGCCACCCAGGCACCCTAAAAGATTTATTTTTTTAAAGGCAGGGAGGAGGAGCAGAGGGGGAGAGAGGGAAAATCTCAAGCAGACTCCTTACTGACAGTGGAGCCCAACAGGGAGCTCCATCCCAGGACCCTGAGATCAAAACCTGAGCCAAAACCAAGAGCCAGACACTTAACTGACTGAGCCACCCGGGTGCCCCTCTGGCCTGTTTTTACATCACAGTTACTAAGAATTTTCTCTGGAGTGAATCGAAATGGGATTCAAGTGTAAGGATAGACTATGCCGTATTTCTAGCATTTGAGTGTTAAACTGAAACAATGTTTATTAGAAGGCCCGTGGAATTGGTTTATTTTGGTCAAGTGTCATCAATGAGCCAAGGAAGCAAATATGCAACTCATGTCATCCAGTTCCCACCTCAGAATATGGTGAGAGACCCAGAAGTCCTTTAGGACTGTTGAAAGAGATCCTCATCTACATCAGGCAAGAAACATAAGAAATAGAGGTTGAAGGCAGATGTTAACTCCCAGGATCTTTAGGTCTATTATTACTCTCCTCAGTGTTCTTATATTTCTTTTTTCTCTTTTGTTAAGGAAATGAAATTAGATTTAAGACATGGAAGGTCAATTACTTTGCAGTACCACATAGAAAGCCACGTATTTTGACTGTTATGGTGGCTAAATATAGTACCATAGAAGCCTTCATATGTGATGTATCTGGACTAATAGATGACAGGTTAATCAAAAAGTCTGTTGAGGGGCGCCTGGGTGGCTCAGTCATTAAGCGTCTACCTTTAGCTCAGTCATGATCCCAGGGTCCTGGGATCAAACCCCACATCAGGCTCCCTGCTTAGCAGGAGGCCTGCTTATCTCTCTCCTACTCCCTCTCCTTGTGTTCCCTCTCTCACCATCTCTCTGTCAAATAAATAAATAAAAATTATTTTTTAATAATTTTTTATTTTTTATAAACATATATTTTTATCCCCAGGGGTACAGGTCTGTGAATCACCAGGTTTACACACTTCACAGCACTCACCAAAGCACATACCCTCCCCAATGTCCATAAT
>NW_026743333.1:0-1271 GCF_022355385.1 Mustela nigripes
AGAGGTAAAAAGGCACGAACAGGCCCCTAATCACCTGTCGGATACATTGTTTGGTTTCCAGGCATCTCATCTCAGAGGCCTGGATTTCAATAACAGCATATGGGTGTTTCTTGACTCACCCATCTGAACAAATCTCATCTACACATGGGAAACTTGCACGATGGAGCTGTGTGAAAGCCTCTCTTTAGGGGAACCCTCAGGGCCCCAGTGACACCGCTTCATTCCAAGGTCTCCATAGACACAAAATCATATTAGGACACATCCACGGAGGAGTCCATTTCAACTCAGCCTCCTCGGTTGCTCCCCCAGATCCATCAGATCTACCTGTATTGTTGCTTGGAGACAATTGGAATGCGAGGTTGGCTACCCAGACATCCATCCTTAGAACCCTGCTCGGAATCGTTGTCCTGGAGCCAACCTAAAGTTGCTATTGTCCTGCAGAAGAATCTTTGCAGTTGGGAGCTTCTAACAACTCCCATCGTCGGAAAAGCCCCATTGCCTTGTGATCCACCCTCCCTTCAAGAAGGGGCCATCAGGGACAGACTGTCCAACATGAGCGATCGTCTGATCCTCGCCCTAACTTCAGATGAACGAGATCTCAATTCAGGTCTGTAGATTGTGCCTGCCATATCCTCACCCAGAAACCTTGGCCTAGCTTGGGTTCTCAGACTTCCGTCCTCAGACTACTGACCCACAAGCCCTCCAGCTTGGCAATCCAGAACTACAATGCAGCACTCTGCCTGCCCTCCAGAAGAAGAACATTGCCCTCTGCGGCTAACCAGAAACACCAAATGAGGATCAACCTGCACGCCATACTGCTGTACCCCAAATATATAGGCTGACCTGGGCACTAATGCCCTTTCTGACACAGCCTGAGCCTGGACCTCCTGGATTCCACCCAGACAGCTGGCCGCACACTGAGCACATCGGACCCGCCATGGCCTTAGGTCGTCATCTCTTCTCAACCTCGGTTTTCTGGCCTCAGAACCTAGACCTTATCTCCAATCATGGCCCGGTTTGAAAATGATGCAGAAATCAGAACTCTTTCCCCATGGCAAGAAACCTTGTGGTTGGCATGTTGTCCATGGTTCAGTGTACTCGAAATCAGTGTGGCCCATGAGGCCCCGCCCATGCTTGCGGGCCATATTGGTCACAAACACACATTGTGACCCTCAGCCTGAGCCCAGTCCTCAGGTAAGGCCTCTCAGTGGTTGGATGGAGAGACAGCATATTGGGCTTGCCATGCCCCTAGGCCCCAATTTTTAACCATA
>NW_026743333.1:1371-1935 GCF_022355385.1 Mustela nigripes
GTTCGGGTTGTCCCTTCACTCTTCCCCCGGCTCTGCTTTGGAATTCCTCTTTTGGTGGGACACCTGAGGTAACAAACCTGAAAGGAGTCCTCCCATCCCACAGATTGACGAAAAATAATTGGGTTCGGGCCAAATCCACAGAGAGCAAGAGTCATCCATGGCCCCTGAGGCCACCCCAACATTCCACGGCCATCGCTGATACAAAATCCAGAGACAAAAGCCTGAGCACGCGCCTCAGACTCGCTCATTCTTCATATCCTGAAAGGTTCTTCAGATAAGAACTTACACGTCACTCGAAGGCACCCAAAATATATAGTCTAACCTGGGCACTAATGCACTGTCTGACAACCTGAGATCGGACCTCGTGACCAACACCCAGACAGCCGACCGCACACTGAGCACTCAGACCAGCCATGGCCTTAGGTCATTATCTCTTCCCTACCTCAGTTTTCAGGCTTCAGAACCTAGACCTTATCTCCAATCACAGCCCAGGGGTGACTGTGATGCAGAAATCAGAACTCTTCCTTACCCATGGCAAGAAACCTTGTGGTTGGCATGTTGTCC
>NW_026743333.1:2035-3476 GCF_022355385.1 Mustela nigripes
CTCAGCGTGAGTCCTGTCCTCTAGGACGTCCTCTCAGTGGCTGGACCATTAGATGTCATAATGGGCTTGACATGTCCCTAGGCCACAATTTTTAACCAGATTTCTGGTTGTCCAGTCGCCCCTCCCCAGGCTGTACTCTGGAATCTCTCATTAGGTGGGACACCTGTGGTTGAAAAATTAAACAAAGAAATCAACAGCAACAGAACAGCGGACTTCGTCCATCCCACAGAATGTCCCCAAACTCATTGGAAGGGGTCAAACCCCCAGAGAGTAAGACTCTTTCATTTCCCATGAAGTCATCTGGAAATTTCACGACCATGAGAGACACGATATCCAGAGACAAAAACTTGAGCAAGAGCCTCACACTCGCCCATTTTTCATATCCCGAAGTGTTCTCCTCATGGTCTGTAGATCAGTCCTGCGATACCTATGACCTGAAACATAAGACGAGTTTGTGTTTTCAGACAACTGACCAAACACCCCTGGCCTACACACCCTACAGGCTCAGGCCCCTGGAGCCAAACCTGACGACTGTGCTTGCCCTCTCCAGGGGAATAGTGTGTGCCCATTCCAATGGCCACAACCCTACTAAGAGGATAAACCTCCAAAGTCCCCAAAGTTTGTGTTTTCAGACAACTGTCCAAGCAGCCCTGGCCTACACACCCTACAAGCTCAGGCCCCTGGAGCTAAACGTGACGGCTGTGCTTGCCCTTCCAAGGGAATTGTATCTGCCCATTCCAATGGCCAAAGCCCTACTAAGAGAATAAACCTCCAAAGACCCTGAGGCCATCCGATTATTTGTGGCTTCCCAGGACAAACAGGGGCAATCTGGGCACATCTGAGCACCTACCAGCACTCAGACCCGTCGACTGATGTCCCCAGAGGTAAAAAGGAATGAACAGTCCCCTAGGCACCTATCGGATCCATTGCTTTGGTTTCCAGGCATCTCTCCTCAGAGGCCTGGATTTCAATAACAGCCTATGGCTGTTTCTTGACTCACCCATGAGAACAAATCTCAACTACACATGGGAAACTTGCACGATGGAGCTGTTTGAAAGCCTCTATTTAGGAGAACCCTTCAGGGCCCGAGTGCCACCACTTCATTCCAAGGTCCCCATAGACACAAAATCAAATTAGGACACATCCACGGGAGAGTCCATTTCAACTCAGCCTCCTCGGTTGCTCACCAAGATCCAGCAGATCTAACCTGTCTTTTTGCTTGGAGACAATTGGAATGCGAGGTGGGCTACCCAGGCATCCATCCTTAGAACCCTGCTCGGAAACATTGTCCTGGAGCCAACCAACAGGTCTCAATTGTCCTGCAGAAGAATCTTTGCAGTTGAGAGCTTCTCACAACTCCCATCTTGGGAAAACCTCCATGGCCTTGTGATCCACCCCACCTTCAAGAAGGGGCCATCAGGGGCAGAATGTCCAACCTGAG
>NW_026743334.1:0-3476 GCF_022355385.1 Mustela nigripes
GGAAGCAGGCTCCCTGCTGAGCAAAGAGCCCGATGTGGGGCTCAATCCCAGGACCCTGGGATCATGACCTGAGCTGAAGGCAGAGGTTTTAACCCACTGAGCCACCCAGGCGCCCCTCTTCTGCCCATTTTTTGATATGATTATCTGTTTTGTGTGTGTTGAGTTTGAGGAGTTCTTTATAGATCCTGGATATCAACCTTTTGTCTGCAATGACAGTAAAGGATAATTTAAAACACAAGTGAGATTATTCAACTTTGCTCAGATATTTCAAAGTCTTTATCACTTTGACGATTTAGATACTGTAATTCCCTCAATAGTCTAGTTTCTACCTTCAGCTACTCTCTACCCTTATTCCTTTTATACATATCTTTTCCATATTTTAATTTTTATATGTATGAGCTATTTCTTCAACTCAAAACTTTTATGACAAACTCCAAACATAACTTTCCAACTTATGAACCTGAAAATCATACTTAAAGTAACAATTGGACATCACCCTAAGGTTTTATTTTCTATAATTTTTTATTTAAAATCCAGTTAACATACAGAGTATTAAATTATCTTCAATTAATTTACGATATAGTGATTCTATACTTCCATACAACACCATGGTGCTCAGTTCAGCTGCACATATACCTTACGCCATGGGCTCATCGCAACAACAAGTGTACTCTTTCATCCCCATCACTATTTCACCCATTCTCTTCAATTACCCTCTGGCAATCCTTAGTTTGGTCTCAAGAGTTAACAGTTTCTTTTTTGTTTTGCTTCTCTTGTTCTTTGTCCCTTTGTTCATTTTTGTTTGCTTGTTTGTTTGTTTCTTAAATTTCAAATGCAAGTGAAATTATATAATATTTGAGTTTCTCTGAATGACTTATTTTGCTTATGATAATACCCTATATCTCCATACATGTTATTGCAAATGGCAACATTTCAGTCCTTTCTGATGTCTGAGTAATATTCCACTGTGTATGTGTGTGTCTGTGTGTGTGTGTGTTGTATGCATATACACTGCATCTTCTTTATCCGTTCATCCGCTGATAGGGATCTTGGCTCCTTCCACATCTTGGCTATTATGGACATTGCTATTATGAACATCAGGGTGCAGATATAGTACTGAATCAATACTTTTTATTCTTAGGGTAAATACTTGGTAGCACAATTGCTCAGTCATAGGGCAGTTTACTTTTAATGTTTTGAGGAGTCTCTAGAACGTTTTCCAAGTTTGCTGTGCCAATTTGCATTCCTACCAACAGTGCAAGAGAAGAGGTCCCCTCTTTCTCTGCATCTTTGCTAACATTTGTTGTTTCTTATATATTTTATCTTAGTTATTCTGACAGGTGTAAGGTAATATCTTATGGTGGTTTTGATCTGTATTTCTCTGATCATGAATGATATATTGAACATTTTTTATGTGTCTGGTAGCCATCTGGATGTCTATTCATGTTTATTCATGCCTTCTGACCATTTCTTAACTGGGTTATTGGTTTTTTAGGTGTTGACTTTAACAAGTTATATTTATATTTTAGATATTAACCCTTTATCAGATATATTGTTTCCAAATATTTTCTCCTGTTCTGTAGGCTGCCTTTTATTTTTGTTGATTCCTTTGCTGTACAATTTTTTTTTACCTAGATGAAGTCCCAGTAGTTCAATTTTTCTTTCAATTCCTTTGCCTCAGGAGATGTGTCTAATAAGAAATTTCTGTGGCTGATATCAAGACAAGTTACCATCTGTGTTCTTTTCTAGAATTTTAATAGTTCCAGTTCTCATATTTAATCCACTTTGAGGTTTTCTTTGTGTGTGGTGTAAGAAAATGGTCCAGTTTCATTCTTCTGGATGTGTCTGTCCAGTTTACCCAGCACCATTTGTTGACAAGAGTTCCTTTCCCATTGGATATTCTTTCCTTCTTTGTCAAATATTAATTGAGACAAAATTGTAGGTTTATTTCTGGGTTTTCTATTCTGTTTCATTGATCTATTCTTATGTATTATGTATCTGTATACATTGTACCAGTACAATACTATTTTTATCATTAGAGCTTTGTAATGTAACTTGAAGGCTAGAATTGGGCTGCTTCCAGTTTAGTTTTTCTTTTTCAACATCACTTTGACAATTAAAAATTTTCTAACTGAACATAATAATAAAACATATGTATGTAAAAATAATTTAAAAAAATAAAACTCTTCTTTGGTTCTATACAAATTTTGTGAGTGTTCTAGCTCTAATAAATTTTATAGGATTTTTATAGTATTTTATAGTTTTTATAGGATTGCATTAAATTTATAGATTGCTATGGGTTGCAGATAATTTCACAGTAATTTGTCTTCCAGTGCATTACCATGGAATGTTTGTCATTTTTTCCCTGTGCTCTACAAATTCTTTCATCCATACTTTACAATTCAGAGTAAGGTCTTGCATCCCTCTGGTTAGATTTATTCCTAGATAATTATTGTTTTTGGTGAAACTACAAATAGTTAATTTCTCCTTTTTTGCTGCTCATTATTAGTCATAGAAATGTAACATATTTCTGTATTTTGATTTTGTATCATCTGACTTTGTTTTTTATCAGTTCTACCTGAAATTTTTTGGAGGGTGAGTTTTCTATATAGAATGTCATGTAATCTGCAGATAGTGAAAGTTTAATTCTTTTTTGGTGATTTGGATGCCTTTTATTTCTCATTCTCTGAGGCTAGGATTTCTAATACTGTGTTTAATAACAGTGGTGAGAGTGGATAAATAACCTTGTTTTTTTTCCCTAACCTTAGCGAGAGAGCTCTGTTTTTCACCATTGCAGATGATGTCAACTGTGAAATTTTCATATACAGCCTTTATTATGTTGAAGTATGTTCCTTATAAACCTACCTTGTTGAGGACTTAAATTCATCAATGAATTTGTACTTTATCAAATGCTTTTTCTGCATATATTGAAATAGCACATGGTTTTAATACTTTTTTTTTTTTTTTTACTCTTTATATAGCACTTTATTTATTTTTTTTTGGTGTTTTATTTTATTTTATTTTTTTAGCAATTGCACTATTGGGTATTTACCCTAAAGATACAAAATTTTTAATTTTTGATAAACATATATTTTTATCCCCAGGGGTACAGGTCTGTGAATCACCAGGTTTACACACTTCACAGCACTCACCAAATATGATTCTTCTCAAGCCATTCCATAAAACAGAAAAAGATCATGTCCAAATCCATTCTGTGAGGACAGAATTACTCTAAAACCAAAACCAGAGAAACCCTCCACTAAAAAAGACCACAACAGGTCAACATCTATGATGAACATGGATGGAAAAATTCCTGATAAAATACCAGCAAGTCAAATCCAACAATACATTAAATAAATTATTCACCCAATTAAATGAGATTTATTCCTGAGTTGTGGGGGGTTCAATTATCACAAATCAATCATGGTATATCATGCTGATTGATTTGTGATAATTGAACCCCCCACAACTCAGGA
>NW_026743335.1:0-1338 GCF_022355385.1 Mustela nigripes
ATGGCAGGACAGATCTACAGACAATGAGGAGAACTCTTCGGGATATGAAGAAAGGGCGAGTGTGAAGCTCTTGCTCAAGTTTTTGTCCTGGATATAGTGCCACTCATGGTCGTGAAATTTCCGGGTGACTTCTTGGGAAATGGACGAGTCTTACTCTCTGGGGGTTTGGCCCCGTCCAAAGAGTTTGGGGTCATTCTGTTGGATGGAAGAAGTCCATTGTTCTGTTGTTGTTGATTTGTATTGTTTTGTTTTTCAAACTCAGGTGTCCCACCAAATGAGGGATTACAGAGTAGAGCCCTCGGGAGGGGCGACTGGACAACCAGAAATCTGGTTAAAAATTGGGGCCTAGGGACATGTCAAGCCCATTATGACATCTAATGATCCAGCCACTGAGAGGAAGTCCTAGAGGACAGGACTCAAGCTGAGGGTCACAATGCGTGTTTATGCCCTCGTCACAGTCAAGAATGGGCGGGGCCTCATGGTGAATGCTGGTTTCTCCTACACTGAACGTTGGACAACATGCGAACCACAATGTTTCTTGCCATGGGTAAGGAAGAGTTCTGATTTCTGCATCACAGTCACCGCTGGGCAGTGATTGGAGATAAGTTCTAGGTTCTGAAGCCTGAAAACTGAGGTAGGGAAGAGATGATGACCTAAGGCCATGGCGGGTCTGATGTGCTCAGTGTGCGGTCAGCTGCCAGGGTGTTGGTCACGAGGTCCAAGCTCAGGTTGTCAGAGAGTGCATTAGTGCCCAGGTTAGACTATATATTTTGGGTGCATTCGAGTGCCGTGTAAGTTCTTATCTGAAGAACTCTTCAGGATATGAAGAATGAGCGGGTCTGAGGCGCGTGCTCAGGCTTTTGTCTCTGGATTTTTATCAGCGATGGCCATGGAATGTTGGGGAGGTCTCATGGGCCATGGAAGAATCTTGCTCTCTGTGGACTTGCCCGATCCCAATTGTTTTTCGTCAATCTGTGGGATGGGAGGACTCCTTTCTGGTTTGTTACCTCTGTTGTCCCACAAAAAGAGGAATTCCAAAGCAGAGCCCTGGGGAAGAGTGAAGGTACAACCCGAACTATGTTTAAAAATTGGGGCCTTGGGGCATGGCAAATCCAATATGCTGTCTCTCCATCCAGCCACTGAGAGGCCTTACCTGAGGACTGGGTGCAGGCTGAGGGTCACAATGTGTGTTTGTGACCAATGTGGCCCGGAAGAATGGGCGGGGCCTCATGGGACACACTGGTTTCAACTACACTGAACCTTGGACAACATGCCAACCACAAAGTTTCTTGCCATGGGGAAAGAGTTCTGATTTCTTCATCATTTTCAAACCCGGGC
>NW_026743335.1:1438-3474 GCF_022355385.1 Mustela nigripes
CATGGCGGGTCCGATATGCTCAGGGTGGGGCCAGCTGCCTGGGTGGGGCCAGGAGGTCCAGGGTCAGGCTGTGTCAGAAAGGGTATTAGTGCCCAGATCAGCCTATATATTTGGGGTACAGCCGAATGGCGTGCCCCGTTGATCTTCATTTGGGGTTTCTGAGTAGCCCCAGAGGGCAATGTTTTTCTTCTGGAAGGCAGGCAGAGTCTGCATTGTAGTTCTGGATTGCCAAACTGGAGGGCTTGTGGGCCAGTTGTCTGAGGACGGATGTCTGAGAACCCAAGCTAGGCCTAGGTTTCTCGGTGAGGATATGGCAGGCAAAATCTACAGAACTGAATTGAGAGCTCGTGCATCTGAAGTCAGTGCGAGGGTCAGACGATTACTCAGGTTGGACATTCTGTCCCTGATGGCCCCTTCTTGAATGGCGGGTGGATCACGTGAGTCCTGTCCTCTAGTAAGTCCTCTCAGTGGCTAGACCATTAGATGCCCTAATGGCTTGACATGTCCCTAGGCCCCAAATTTAAACCAGATTTCTGGTGTACAATCGCCCCTCCCCAGGGCTCTACTCTGGAATCCCTCATTTGGTGGGGTTTGAAAAACAAAACAAAACAACAACAACAACAAATCGGACTTCATACATCCCACAGAATGACCCCAAACTCTTTGGACGGAGCCATACCCACAGAGAGTAAGACTCGTCCATTTTCCATGAGGTCACCCGGATATTTCATGACCATGAATGGCACGATATCCAGAGAGAAAAACTTGACAAGAGCCTCACACTCGCCCTTTTTTCATATCCCGAAGAGTTCTCCTCATGGTCTGTAGATCAGTCCTGCCATACCTATGACCCGAAACATAAGCCGAGTTTGTGTTTTCAGACAACTGTCCAAACATCCCTGTCCTACACACCCACAGGCTCAGGCCCCTGGAGCCAAACCTGACTGATGTGCTTGCACTCTCCAAGGGAATTGTATCTGCCCATTCCAATGGCCAAAACCCTACTAAGGGTATAACCTCCAAAGTCCCTGAGGCCATCCCAATATTTGTGGCTTCCCAGGACAAACAGGGGCAATCTGGGCACATGTGAGCACCTACCAGCACTCAGACCCGTAGACTGATGTCCCCAGAGGTAAAAGGAACGAACAGTCCTCTAGGCACCTATCGGATCCATTGCTTTGATTTCCAGGCATCTCTCCTCAGAGGCCTGGATATCAATAACAGCATATGGCTATATCTTGACTCACCCATCAGAACAAATCTCATCTACACATGGGGAACTTGCACGATGGAGCTGTGTGAAATCCTCTCTTTAGGAGAACCCTTCAGGGTCCCAGTGCCACCGCTTCATTCCAAGGTCTCCATAGACACAAAATCATATTAGGACACATCCACGGGAGAGTCCATTTCATCTCAGCCTCCTCGGTTGCTCCACAAGATCCAGCAGATCTAACCTGTCTTGTTGCTTGGAGACAATTGGAATGCGAGGTGGGCTACCCAGCCATCCATTATTAGAATTAGAACCCTGCTCGGAAACGTTGTCCTGGAGCCAACCAACAGATCTCAATTGTCCTGCAGAAGAATCTTTGCAGTTGGGAGCTTCTCACAACTCCCATCGTGGGAAAAACCCCATGGCCTCGTGATCCACGCCCCCTTCAAGAAGGGGCCGTCAGGGATAGAATGTCCAACCTGAGCGATCGTCTGAACCTCGCCCTGACTTCAAATGCTTGAGACCTCGATTCTGGTCTTTAGATTGTGCCTGCCATATCCTCACCCAGAAACCTAGGCCTCGGTTGGGTTCTCAGACTTCCGTCCTCAGACTACTGGCCCACAAGCCCTCCAGTTTGGCAATCCAGAACTACAATGCAGCACACTGCCTGCCACCCAGAAGAAAATCATTGCCTTCTGGGGCTACCCAGTTACCACAAATGTCGATCAATGTGGCACGCCATTCTGCTGTACCCAAAATAAGGCTGACCTGGGCACAAATGCCCGTTCTGACACAGCCTGAGCATGGACCTCCTGGCCCCAACCAG
>NW_026743336.1:0-3474 GCF_022355385.1 Mustela nigripes
GAACAGTGGCTTCGTTTCCTTTAGATATATACCTAGAAGTGGGATTATTGAATCATATGGTAATTTTACTTTTAATAATATGAATAATCTCCATACTGTTTTCCATACAAATTTATATCCCTATCACAGTGTCTAAGTTCCCCATTTTCCCCAATATTTACCAAAATTTGTTAGTGTCAATTTTTTGGTAGTATATATTCTAATAGGTAGTAATATCTTGCTGTGTTTCTCAGAGGTAAACAACAACAACAACAACATAATGACTTTGCCCTGAGTTTTTTACGTTGAGCACTTTTTAATGCTCCTGTTGGTCATTTATATGACTTTTTTGAAAAAAAAAGTCTATTGAGATCCTTTTGCTATTTTTTTAATTATAAATTTTTTCTATTTGTATCTGTTGGTTATTAACCTCTTTTCAGATATAAGATTTGTAAGTATTTTCTTACATTCTGTGGATTGTGTTTTCATTCTCTCTTTTTTTTGGCAATGCAGAAACTTTAGTTTGATGTAATACCATTTATTTATTTTTGATTTTTTTTGCTTGTGTTTTTGGTCTGGTATCCAAAAAACTATTGGCAAGACCAATGTCAAGGAGTATTTTTCCTGTTTTCCTTTAGGAAATTTAGTTTCATGCATCACCTTTAAATCGTTAATCTATTTCAAGTTAAGACTTATGAGTGATATAAGGTTCCAGTTTCATACTGTTTATGTGACTATTCAGTTTTAAATATCATTTATTGAACAGACTATCTTTACCCATTACATATGTGGGCCCCTGTCAAATATTAGGTGACTGTATGAAATGATTTATTTCTGGACTCTCAATTCTGTTCTACTTGTTTATTGGTCTGTTTTTATGCCAGTATACTTTATTGTTTTGAGCATGAGGGCTTTGTAGTATAGTTTCAAATCAAGAAGTGTAATTTCTCTTCTTCATTCTTTCTCAGAACTGCTTTGATTATTTGTTGTCTTTTATGGTCTCATATAAATTTTAGGATTCTTTACTTACTTCTGTAAAAAAAATAATATTGGACTTTTTAAAAGATTTTTAATTTATTTATTTGACAGAGAGAGATGACAAGCAGGCAGAGAGGCAGGCAGAGAGGGAAGAGGAAGCAGGCTTCCTGCTGAGCAGAAAGCCTGATGCGGGGCTCGATCCCAGGACCCTGGATCATGACCTGAGCCGAAGGCAGCGGCTTAACCCACTGAGCCACCCAGGCGCCCCTAACATTGGATTTTTGATAGGAATTGGATTTACTGATGGTTTCGGTAGTATGGACATTTTAACAATGTTAATTCTTACCATTCATAAATATGAGCTATCTTTCCATTTGTGTCTCCTTCAATTTCTTTATCAATGTCATAGTTTATAGAGTACAGATCTTTCATCTTCTTAGTTAAATCTATTCCTAAGTATTTTATTATTTTTGATGCTATCGTGAATTAGATGGTTTTATTTATTTTTTCAGATAGTTCATCATTAGAGTGTTAAAATGCCCCTGTCTTGTGCTTACTTTGGCAGCACATACTAAAATTGGAATGATGCAGAAAAGATTAGCATGATCACTGAACAAGGATGACATGAAAAACTGGGAAGCATTCCATATTAAAAAAAAAAATGAAAGAAAACAAAATTCTTGTCTTTTATATATTGATCTTGTATTTGGCAGCTTTACTAAATTTGTTTATTCAAATTTTTTTGTGAAGTTTTTAGGATTTTTTAACATGTAAGTTCATGTTATCCAAAAAAAGAAAATTTTAATTCTTCCTTTTTTTTTTTTGGATTCTCTTATTTCTTTGTGTTCCTTGTTTCTCTGGCTAGGACATCCAGTACTAGGTCAAATGAGAGTAGTGAAAGTGGACACACTTGTCTTTTTTCTGATCTTTAAGGGGAAAACTTTCAAACTTTTTTGATTGACTTTGAGATTAGCTCTGGGCTTGCAATATGTGTTTTTTCTTTAATGGATTTTTAAAATTATTTTTTAAAATTTTTATAAACATATCATGTGTTTTAATTCCAGTGAACGAGCAGTGTTCAGGGATCCTGTCGCCTCTCCTCTCCTGTGGGGAAGACACTGGTTTTGTCCGAGAGGCCGCCTGAGTGCCAGTGCCAAAGGCCAAGCATTGCCTACACCGGGAGATGGAAGTGTGCATTGAGTGCCATCCTAGGCCACGCACGCTGCTGCAGGGTTGTGGCTGTGTCTGCTTAGTTCGGCCAGGCAGGGTGAACCCAGGGCGCCAACATGGAGCCAGGGAAAGCAACGCCCAAGAGGGACCAGATCTTCCGCAGCTCTTCTTCCCTGACGCGACAGAGTGAACACCCAAAGCCTTGCTGAGGAAGCTGCAGCGAAGTGCAGTTCGCGCCAAGCTGAAAACCTCTACCAAAGCATAGCAGTCGCTGGGAAATCAGAGTCGGTTCTGTTGGCTGCTGTTACTGCTTGCCTTAGCCTAGTATTCGCAGCATGGCGGGAGAAACCCTCATAGAGCGAAAGCCTCTTTGCCCGGGCATCCCCTCTGGGAAAGCACAGCATTCTTTGGGAAATCATAGTCGGGTCTGTGGGATGCTGCTGCTGCTGCTTGCCTGAGCAAGACTACAGTATGGTGTAATAAACCCGCATGGAGCGAAATCCTCCCTGCATGGTCATCCCCTCTCCCTGAGAGAGAAGCGCGGTGGCGCCTTTGGAAAGAGCCTTAAGGAAAGGGATAGGTCTGTCCCTGGGCTCCGCAGGAGCCTGTCTGGGGAAAGTGCAGCACGCTGCCCCAGGCAAAGAGAAGGAGCCCTTGGCCTTGTTGTCGGGAAACTGTCCCAAAGTTGGAGTGCCGGCCCTGGCAGGAACAGCGAGCCGGTGGCAAGACAAGTGTAACCCGCTCTCTGTGCAGAGAGACGAAGCCTGGCTGCTAAGGAGACACGAGGGGACGATTGGGCAGGGGAGCGTGCTCCAATCTGAGGAAAGAGTCTGGGCAGAAGGAAGGCCTTTCCTGTGCCTCTGATTCCAAAGGGACAGCATCGCCTTGGCCACCTGTCCAGAGGGCAGACGTGGGGTTGCCACCAAGCTCCCGGCCCTGAACTCGCAGAAACAACTCCTGGAGGAACGGGCAATCAGATACCGTCTTCCTCCAGGATGTGGCAGCATTGGCGGAGGCAGGGTGTGACCCTGGAAAACAGTGATAGTTACCCATTACTACCCATCCCAGGGCATGGGCGGTGTGCAGTGATCCTCTCACGTTTCCTCAAGGATGGGGAAGGCACTGTCCTAGTCCCCTGTCCACCTGAACGCCAGTCTCCACCTGTGCTGTGGAGACTAGCTCCAGCAAGCAGCAGGCAGCATCCCACAGACCCGACTCTGGTTGCCCAAAGAATGCTGTGCTTTCACAGAGGGGATGCCCCGGGAAAGAGGTTTTCGCTCTATGCGGGTGTCTCCCATCGTGCTGCGAATACTAGGCTAAGGCAAGCAGCAACAGCAGCCCACAGAT
>NW_026743337.1:0-3474 GCF_022355385.1 Mustela nigripes
CCTGCATTGACTCAGAGTGGAACAAGGATATTTCTCCCTGCCTCAGGGGTCACTGTGACCCCAACCCAGATTTGACCGGAATATAGAGCTATAAATTGCAAGGCTAATGAAGGAGCTGTTGTTAGAGTCAGTTGTCTTCTTAAGCTTAAGAAGGTTAGAGTTCTTTTCTTTGACAAGCATAATATTCCTGCCTTGATTTCCTGTGCACTGCAGTACAGTGTGTTCTCAAGACTAATTCTTGGAACAGTCTGGAAGGTTCATGTGCTTCTTATTTTGTTGCTACTTGTGGAAGGCCAAAGGGGTTGAATGTGTCAGATGTATCGGGTCATTTCCATAACACACTACATATTAATAGAAAAGACAATGTAGAAATTCAAGGATATGTTTCATCTTGTTTCAGCATTTAATTTCAGATCATGGCCAAATATCTGTTTTCATTGAGAAAAGCAAGAATCTGCCAAAAATCATCATGAAGCAAATGAATTACATCATGGTGAAAAAGAGATAAGACATGTACACAGACACATTGTTCCATTCAGTTGTTATCAGAGTAGCCCTGTTTTCCCACTCCTGGGTTTACACTTTTCTTTGCAGTTTAGAGAACTTTTAGTTAGAGAATTCAGTTTATGTATTGCATTCTGAAACTGCTCACATTTCCATAATAGAAATGCTCATGCAGTTTTCATAGTCAGCAGACTTATTGTGGGGAGACCTCCCTGATTCTGAACTATACTACAGAGCTACAGTAATTAAAGCAATATGGTATTGGCATAAAAACAGACATACAGATCAATGGAATGGAATAGAGTTTACAGAAGTGAAGTCATATTATATGGTCCATTAATTTATGACAAAGGAGCCAAGACTATATGTGGGGAAAGGATAGTTTTGGAAATAAAAGGTGTTGGGAAAACTGGCCAGACACGTGGAAAAGAATGAAACTAGACCACTGTCTTTCCCCATGTACAAAAAAATTAATTCAAAATAGATTAAAGACTTGAATGTGAGACCTGAAACCATAAACCTCCTAGGAGAAAACATAAGTGATAAGCTTCTTGACATAGGTCTTGGTGATGTTTTTTTTTTTTTTTTTTTTTTTTTTTTTTTAAATCTGACACCTAAAGCTAAACAACAAAAGCAGACATCAGACATTGGGGAGGATATGTGCTTTGGTGAGTGCTGATACACAGACCTGTACCCCTGGGGATAAAAATACATGTTTATAAGAAAATAAAATTTAAAAAAAAAGCACACATCAGTAGGTCGGACTACATCATATTAAAAAGCTTCTTCACAGCAAAGGAAACCATCCAGAAAATGAAAAATATATATATACCAAATGGGAGAAAATATTTGCAACTCATGTATCTGATAAGGAATTAATGTCCAACATATATAAAGAACGCATACAACTCAATAGCAACATAAAACAATTCGATTTAAAAATGGGTGGAAGATCCCAATAGATGATTTTGCAGAGAACACATACATGAAAAGCTGCTCAACATCATTAATCGCCACGGAAATGCAAATCAAAACCACAATGAGATATCATCTTACACCTGTCAGAATGACTATTATTAAGAAGACAGGAAATAACAAGTTCAAGAGTGGAGGAAAGGGAACCTTTATGCACTGTTGGTGGCAATGTAAATTAGTGCCATGGAGAACAGTTATGGAGGGTCCTCAAAAAATCAAAAATAGAACTACTACCATATGATCCAACAATTCCACTCCTGAGTATCTTCCCAAAGAAAGTGAAAACACTAATTCAAAATAAAATTACTTTTCTATATTTATTGCATTGTTATCTATAGTAGCCAAACTATGAAAAGAGCCCAAGTGTCCATGTAGTGATGAATGGATATAGAAGATGTGGTGTATGTATACAATGTATTATTACTCAGCCACTAAAAAGAATGAGATCTTGCCATTTGTGACAACATGGCTGAAACGTGAGGTATTATACAATTTGCATATATACAAATGCAAATTGATTTGCATTTCCGTGGTGATTAATGATGTTGAGCAGCTTTTCATGTATGTGTTCTCTGCAAAATCATCTATTGGCAGAGAAAGACAAGTACTGTATGATCTCTCTTACACGTGGAATATTAAGAGAAAAAAAAAGAAAAGCTCATAGAGGACAGATTGGTGGCTGCCAGAATCAGGGAGGGGGTGGGGATGTGAGAAATATGGGTGAAGGGGATCAAAAGATAAAAAGAAAAAAAATACAGTTGATTTGAAACAAGCAGAGCAATTTTGAATCACAATCAAAATATTGAATAGATATGTAGAGAAAAGACAATGTGTGTCCTTGAGAGATTTGTTCTGGAAATTTGTACTTACTCTATAATTCTCAAAATATTTTCTTGAAATTTTGGGGAAGATTTTTTTAAGAAAAGTTATTGTCAACTCTCTTAAATAAAACTAGAACAAAGTTTTGGGGGTTTTGTTTGTGGTTTTTTTGTTGTTGTTGTTTGTTTTTGTTTTGGGGGTTTTTTTTTTTTTTTTGAAACTGCATAAACACGGATTTGGGAATTTGGAGCCACCCTGGAAAAATTCTTCAAATTGCTGTTGTAGTCACACATTCTTTTAGATACACACCTACTTCTCTAGCTATGGTCTGAAACAATTTTTGACTCTTCTCAGACTATTTTCCACTTTCAAAGGAAGATTTGCCATCCTTGTAGATAGTCAAAAGAATGAGCTGTGTTCTCTAAAACCAGTTCCAGGAGGGGACTTTTTCAAAATGGTTAGAATAATAGTAACAACTCTGGTACAACAGGCATCACCTTTGAAAGAGTGCAGTTGTCTGGATATGTTAGTGCTTAGGTATTTGTTGAAAAATATAATAGTTTGGGATGCCTGGGTGGCTCAGTTGATTAAGCCACTGCCTTGGGCTCAGGGTCCTGAGATCGAGTCCCACATCAGGCTCCTTGCTCGGCAGGGAGCCTGCTTCTCTCTTTGCCTCTGCCTGCCACTCTGCCTGCTTGTGTGTTCTCTCTCTCTCTCTCTCTTTCAGATAAATAAAATAAAAAAAGAAAATATATAATAGTTTATAGTTACATGTGTCATAGCGAGCTAGGGTATACCTTGCTTTAGAAATTTTCACTTCATTGAACCCAAATACAGTTACATGGCCACAGTAGCTTATGAAGTGCTTGCCTTTGATTTCTGGAGGAATATGTGATCTTGACATTTCCAGGAATCATGATAGCATAACCTAGCACATTAGTGCCACAACTACATCTTTTAGTAGTGAAAACACATTAGTAAAGCAAGACTTCGCAAAATAGGAAAAAAAATATTACATTTTGAAAACTAGGTGGTTACTTGAAGCATTTTTTTATCACAATACAAATTTTTTTTAAATTAAATTTATTTATTTTCAGCATAACAGTATTCATTATTTTCTCACCACACTCAGTGCTCCATGCAATCCGTGCCCTCTATCATACCCACCACCTGGTA
>NW_026743338.1:0-3473 GCF_022355385.1 Mustela nigripes
CCTACCCACTTAAGCCCCCATGTTGCATCACCACTTCCTCATATCAGGGAGATCATATGATAGTTGTCTTTCTCTGCTTGACTTATTTCACTAAGACATCTTTGTCTCATTCCTGATCTTAGGGGAAAAATTCTCAGATTTTTCCCATTGAGTATGTTAGCTGTGGGTTTTTTGTATATGGCCTTTACTATATCTTGAGGTATGTTCCCTCTAAACCTACTTTGGTGAGGGTTTTTATCATGAATGGATGTTGTACTTTGTCAAATGCTTTTTCAGCATCTGTTGAAATGATCATATGGTTTTAATCCTTTCTCTTGTTGATGTATCATGTTGATTATTTTATGAATACTGAACTACCCTACCCTTACATCCCAGGAATAAATTCCACTTGACTGTGGTGAATGATTTTTTAAAATGTATTATTGGATTCAGTTTGCCAGTGTTTTGTTGAGAATTTTTTTGCCTCTGTGTTCATCAGAGATAATGGCCTTCAGTTCTCCGTTTTTTGTAGTGTCTTTATCTGGTTTTGGTATCAGGGTAATGCTGCATTCAGAATAAACTTGGCAGTTTTCCTTCCTCTTTTATTTTTTAAGTTTAAGAAAAATAGGTATTGACTGTTTTTTAAATGTTCGTTGGGAGTTTTTTGATTACGGACTCAATTTCATTGCTGGTAATTGGTTTGTTCAAATTTTCTATGTCATCCTGAATCAGTTTTGGGGGTTACATGTTCCTAGGAATTTACCTATTTTTTCTGGTTGCCTAATCATACCTCTCCCGTTATTGAGGTGTTATTATAAGGAATATTTTCCTTGGTTTCTCCATTATCAAAGGCCATGATATGATACAGTAACAAACAATTCAAAATCTTGGCTTAATATAAAATTTTAAAATAAACATATATCTTGCTTTTGCTGTCTGATCGTTACAGGTTGGCAAGGGGTTCTCTTCATTGTACTCATTCATGGAACCAGTGTGATAGGGCATCCAGCACCTCAAAAGTTACCAAATACCTTGCCAGAGGGAAAAGAGATCAGAGGGTCTGGCCCCTGCAATTAAATTCCTCAGCAAGGGAGCCACATTTCCACCCAACCACATGAGGGCCAGGACGTACAATCTGACCATGTATACCAAAGAAAGAAAATTGGTGAACAGTACTAACGACAACCTCACCCTGTAAAAAATATTCTTCCCTCCAATCACTTCACCCAGGGAAGAAAGCAATTCAGAGACTCTTAAGTAAAAGCATGGCAGTGGTTGTATTTCACTGATGGGTGCCCAGGTAAAGGTGTTAACTTGAAAATATGGTTTCTGGTCTGGGTCATTTTTCTTCTTCTTTAGAATCTTGTGTACAGTATGAAACAGTAGATCCACTAACATTCCACAACATATAATTCTAAAGTTCTAAGACTGTTCCTGGTTTGAGACAGTTTATCCTCATTATAAGCAGGTAGCTCATTATCTGTATTTGCAGCACTGGATTCCCTACTATTAGATCATTGTTTTGATTTGTTGCCCAATTTGGGTTGCTCAGTCTTTCCTTTTTTCAAACCCCATTTCTATAATCTTACAAAATAATGTCTTTTATAGTGTTGAGGTATCAGACTAACTGTTCTAAAGTCTAACAGGGCTGATTGTCAAGCCCTTGCAATGGATTGTTCATTTCTCAGGATGAAATAGACATGGCTGTAGTCAGGATGGAATAGACATGGCTGTAGTGACCTGTAGCATTGAAGATCCTAGGATTATTAATTTGTAGATTTTGAGCTATTTAGCTTGTAAGTCTGTTTAACTGTGACTACCAGCAAATGCCTGTCCATCTACACTGTTATTTGGCCATACCACCCTGAACGTGCCCGATCTCGTCTGAGTAGAGATTGTCCATGGCATTAAGCAGAATTGTTGACTCTGTAGTTTTTCCAATGGCATCCTCAGCCACAGAGGAGCAGCACAGAGTAACCAATGGCAATACCATTGCACTTTGAATGCAGTTGGACACAGTTAAGCCCCGAATATGGAAGCATGCAGACTTTCTCCAACTTTGGTACCTACTCAGTGTCAGAATACAGTTCAGCTTCTCTACTCCAGTGTGTCTCAAACTTTCATGTGCATATGAATATTCTGGGGATCTGGTTACAATACAGATTCTGACTTAGTAAGTCTGGGGTGGGATCCAATAGTCTGCATTATTAAGAAGCCCTCAGGTGATGCTGGTGCTATTGACCCATAGACCACATTTAGGGTGGCAAAGATCTCACCCCCCTCAATGTCTCCTTTTTTTTTTTTTTTAATAACTCTATGTCTGAATTCTGCCTAGGTCTCCACATTTCCCAGGTAGATCAAGTTTTATAAGGGGTTCATTTCTCAACAAGTTGCCTTCTGAGTATAGCCTGCATGATGCCCAGTAGCCACCTTTAAGTGTCTCATAAATGGCTGCTTAAAATTTATTTAAGCACTTATTTGTGCCAGTGGTAAATGTGTTGCATACAATTTCCTATTTAATGCTCCAGTATGCATTACTCTAGGAGATAAACAGTTTTATTTTCCACCTTTTATGAGAAAGAAGAATAATTTCATGGAGGTGAAATGACTTGCCTAGACACCAACAATTAGCAAATGCACTAAGGCCCTGGCCTTAAAATTTTGTCCTGTATTATCTCAAAGCCTAGGCTCTTCCTCCTGGGCCACATTGTCTCTAAATGGGAATTTCAGTTTCCTATCTGCTGAAAGCCCCTAACAAACCAACCTTTCAGGTCTGCAAAGTCACTGTGGGAGAAAAGGAGAGATGCCAGTAGCCTATTAGAAAAAGTTACTCATTCCTCAAACAAAATATTCATGTTAAATAACGATAATATGAACTATTTCTTGCACAGGCATCCCAATGTCCACAATAGCCAAACTATGGAAAGAGCTCAGATATCCATCGAATGGATAAAGAAGACATTACACACACACACACACACAACACAACACACAAACTATGGAATATTACGTGGCCATAAAAAATGAAATCTTGCCATTTCCAACGATGTGGATAGAACTAGAGAATATTATGCTAAGCAAAATAAGTCCATCAGAGAAAGACAAATACCATATGATTTCACTCATGTGTGGAATTTAAGAAACAAAACTGATGAACACAGGGGAAGGAAAGGAAAAATCCAATAATGTAACATAATATAATATAATTAAAATTTTCAAAAAATATAATAGGATAAAAACAGAAAGGGAGTTAAACCATAAGGGACTATTAACTCTAGGAAACAAACTGAGGGTTGCTGGAGGGAGGTGGGATGGGGTAACTTGATGGAGTGAGCACTGGGTGTTACAGACAACTGCTAAATCACTAAATTCTACCCTGAAATTAATAATATACTATATGTTAAATAACTTGAATTTAAATAAAACAAAATTGAAAAAGCCCCAAGCCCCCACTATTTCTTGTTCCTAAGTCTTATTTTTACTAGAAGTGGTCA
>NW_026743339.1:0-462 GCF_022355385.1 Mustela nigripes
ACCTAATCCTATCCTTGACACTAACTCTAACCATTATATAGCCCTGTGCCTGACCCGAATGTGGACTTTAAATTAATACCTGAACCTGACCCTAAAAAGGACACTGGTGCTAAACTTCACCCTAACCCTGACCCGGACCATGACGATAAACTAACCCTGAACCTTACAGTGACCGCGACAATCAATTGAACACTTAACCTGACCCTGACTTTGAGAC
This sequence comes from Mustela nigripes, assembly GCF_022355385.1. NCBI lineage: Eukaryota > Metazoa > Chordata > Mammalia > Carnivora > Mustelidae > Mustela > Mustela nigripes. The sequence goes on from NW_026743339.1 coordinate 218, forward strand.
TGAACCTAACTCTGACCCTAAATGTAGCCCTGACCCTGACACTAACATGGGCCCTCCCCCGAATCCTATCTCTGAACCTAACCCTAACACTAACCCCTAACCCTACCACGGACCCTGACCCTAACAAGTTCTAACCCTAACCGTCAACCTACCGCTAAACGTAGAACTAACCCTAAACATTAACAATAACCCTGACCCTATACCTGACTATGATCATAACCCTAACCCTGAACGTTGCCTATACC
>NW_026743339.1:562-3473 GCF_022355385.1 Mustela nigripes
CTGACCCTAACCCTGACCCTGGCCCTGACCCTAAACCTAACCATGACCCTAACAATGACCACTACATAACATTGTCCCTGACCCGAATGTGGACTTGAAACCAATACCTGATCCTGACCGTAAACCTGACACTGGCCCTACCTTCACCCTGACCCCCACCCAGGCAAAGACCAGAAACCTAACCCTGACCCTAACAGTGACCCTGACCCTGAACCTAACACTAACCCTGACACTGAATGGGAGCCTGAACCTATCTCTAACCCTAAACGTAACCCTGACCTTGACACTAACACGGGCCCTGACCCGAAACCTAATGCTGAACCTAACCCTAAAACTAACCCCTAACATTATCCCTGACACTGACCCTACCCCGGTCTAACCCTAACACGCAACCTACCTCTAACCCTAAACCTAACCCCACTTTAACAATAATCCTAACCCTGTCTCGGACCCTGATCATAACCCTAACTCTGAACTTTGCCTATGTCAGAACTTAATCTTAAACCTGACCCTGGCCTTGACCTTAACACTGACCCTATCCCTGACTGTAAACCTAACTCTGACCCAATCCGTGATCCTGAACACATTAGTAACCCTAAAGATAACCCTGATCCTGAACCTACCTATAAAACAGAACCTAAACATAATGCTGACCTTACCATAACCATGAACCTAACCCTGACCCTGACCCCAACCCTGACACTAAACCTGTCCCAAACATTACCCTGACCTAACATGACCTTGCCCCCAAACCAAAACTTGAACCTGACCCTAAAACTGACCATGACCCTGACCCTAACCCTAAACCTAACCATCAGCCTAACACTGACCATGAGCCTGACTCTGACCTTAACGCTAAGCCTGAACCTACTGTGATCCTAACCCTAAACCTAAACATGAACCTAACCCTAACACTGACCCCACCCTAAACCTTATGCTAAATATGACCCCAAAGACGTCTAACCCTAACCCTGACCCTAAGTCATTCTTAACCCTAACCCTAACAGTAACCTGGTCTAAACCCAGCTCTGTTCCCTCCAGCGGGGACAACTGCTGTACCCAGGCCTCCCAGGAACTGGGGGGAGACTGTATGGGGGTCACTGGATGGGCACTGCATTGAGTGGAGTGTGAGCCTTGAGCAGCTTGGGGACTGGCGGCTCAGGGAGCTCTGGTGGAGCAGGAAGTTCTGTAAGGAGCCCCCAGGCAGTGGTGACCTCACTTCCTTGACGACAGAGCCCAACTGAATTGGAACCCACGTATCCAGGCACCCCATTACAGAGAAAACCGCCATGGCCAGCTCATTTCTAGGCACATCCTAAAGGAAGAGACATGTTCTCTGCTGCACTAAAGCTGAGAGGATGCAGGGAAAGGAGAGCTCGCCCGCCAGACACGTCCCCTCCCTGGCAAGTCATATCAGTTTTCCCCAACGCCGCACATCCTTTGGCTAATAAAATTAAATGGTGACACCAGGGGGCTCAGAGTCAGAGACATTGTCCAAATGTGTAGCCCTAGGTCTCCTCCCTGTTTCTCGCTGTGTGTATGTGTGCGAGTGCCTCTGGGTGTCTGTGTGTCTGTGTGTAAAGAGGACCTTGCCATGCCATCGTGGGTGGAGATGCCCCAAGCAGGATCAGGCTGATGAGGGTTTAGATATCTGGTGGGCAAGTCATGTTCACACCCCAGTTTAAGGCTGGTTAAGTGGGATCGGGTGTAAGGTCAACACCCTTCTGCCCAGGGTTTATCCTGAGACCCTGAATGGATGGGTCCATGACCCAGGAGCGGGGCTAACCCTAAGAGTAACCACTAACCCTGACCCTGACCCTGACACTGACTGTGATCCTGCCCCAAAACCTGACCCAAGCCCTGACCCTGACCCCGAACCTGACCCTGACTGTGATCCTGACCTGAACCCTAAACCTAAACCTAAGCCTGACAGTGACCCTGATGTGGACCCTGAACCTAAACCTAACTCTGACATTACCGTAACCAGGACTCAAACCTAACCAGGACCCTGACCCTCACCCTAATCCTAACCCTGACACTGACCTAACCTGGACCCTAACCCTACCCCTGACCGTGACAGTGTGCTTGACCCTAGCCCTAAACCTAATGGTAACTCTAACCATGACCCTAAAAATGACCATGACCCTGCCCTGTCCCTAAACCTAACCATCAGCCTAACACTGACCCTGAGCCTGACTCTGACCGTAACGGTAACCCTGAACCTACTGTGATCCTGACCCTAAACATAACCATGAACCTAGCCCTAACCCTGACCCCACCCTAAACCTTACGCTTACCCTGACCCCAAAGACGTCTAACCCTAACCCTGACCTTAAGTCATTCTTAACCCTAACCCTAACAGTAACCTGGTCTAAACCCAGCTCTGTTCCCTCCAGCGGGGACAACAGCAGCACCCTGGCCTCCCAGGGGTTGGGGGGAGGCAGTATGGGGGTCACTGGATGGGCACTGCATTGAGTGGATTGTGAGCCTTGAGCAGCTTGGGGACCGGCGGCTCAGGGAGCTCTGGTGGAGCAGGAAGTTCGGTAAAGAGCCCCCAGGCAGTGGTGACCTCACTTCCTTGACGACAGAGCCCAACTGAATTGGAACCCACGTATCCAGGCACCCCCTTACAGAGAAAAACGCCATGCCCAGCTCATTTCTAGGCACATCCTAAAGGAAGCGACATGTTCTCTGCTGTACTAAAGCCGAGAGGATGCAGGGAAAAGAGAGCTCGCCCGCCAGACACGTCCCCTCCCTGGCAAGTCATCAGGTTTCCCCAACACCGCAGGCCCTTTGGCTAATAAAATTAAACAGTGACACCAGGGGGCTCAGAGTCAGAGAGTCCCACACATCTTATCCAATTGTGTAGCCCTAGGTCTCCTCCCTGTCTCTGTGTGTGTGTGTGTGTGTG
>NW_026743340.1:0-3472 GCF_022355385.1 Mustela nigripes
CACCTATTGGTATGATCATATGGTAATTTCTTCTTTTGCCTGTTGATGTGATGGGTTACATGAACTGATTATCAAATGTTGAACCAGGACTGCATACCTGGAATAAACCCCACTCAGTCATGGTGTGAAAATGTATACTGTTGGATTCAATTTGATAATGACTTGTTGAGGATTTCTGCATCTATGTTCCAAGACATAGACTTCTGTCTGCAGTTTCCTTTTCTTGTAATGTCCACCTCGTTTTGCTACTACAGCAATCCTGGCTTCACAGAATGGGTTAAGAAGTAGTTCTGCTTTTACTTTTTGGAAGAGATTGTAGAGAAATGGTATCACTTCTTCCTGAAGTGTTTGGTAGAATTCACTAATGAACACTGATTTGGACACTGACACTGATTTGGAAGATCAAGTATTAACTCAATTTCTTTAACAGCTTAGATCTTTCTGTGAGTTTTGGCAGATTGTGTCCTTCAAGGAACTGGTCTATTTAATTCCATCTAGGTTATGAAATTTGTGGACGGAGAGCAGTCCATAGTATTATTATCCTTTTAATGTCCATGGAATCAGTTGTTATGGCTTTCCCTCATTCTCTTGTCAGCACCTTGTATCTTCTCTTTTTCTTAGTTAATTTAGCAAAGATGTTTATCAGTTTCATTGACTTTTTCAAATAACTAACTTTTGGTTCTACTGATTTCTGCTCAAAGAAAGTTTATGCTGGATTTAATCAGCTCCTTTTCCTAGTTTCCTAAGATGTAAGCTTAGACTCTTTGTGCAAGTTAAGATCATTTGTTTCTGTAACCAGGTTTGTGTAATCTCACTGTGGTGTAATTTATTATACCACCTTTATACCCTGTCAGTCAATAAATGCCCCACTCCAGCCCCACCCGCTCCAGTCTCAACCCACCTTCTCACAGAGCCAAAAATCTCCAAGGGCTCAGATCTGTCTCTGGCTACACTGGCCTCTGCCTTAGAGGGCAGCTACTTGCAGAGGGTTTGCATAAAATTTGGGCTGAGGACTAGAGGACTCACATATGTACACTCAAGGCACCTCCTGGTTTGGCATGAACCAAGAGTGAATGGGGAAAATGAGACTAGGAACTAGATATCCCTCTACACTGAATACATTCTATTTGCCACTTCGCTATTTTGAGTTATACATTCTAAAGTGTTGCAAATGAGCTCTGTGGGCCTCCTTTTACAAATTGCTCAGCCCTTACACACATGGGCAATGTGCCTGATATGGTAACAACTGCCAAATTAGGAGTGGCTGTTCTGTGTTCACAACTAGAATTAAGTTTCATGATGCATATGAAGCACATATAGTTTATATAAGGTACCGTATGTGGATATGCAAATCCTGCACACTTGAGGGATGCTTCACATAAGGATTTAAGGCTGTGGCCCTAATTACTCAGTTTATTTCTGCTTTTAAAAAGCTTCATAGTCACATGATTGCCATAATGAGGGCTGCAGTACGATTAACACGAGTGAACTTCTCGTGATTAAATCATGATTCCCTTGTAATTCTAATGCAACAGAAACTCCAGATTCCTTTTCGATTTTGTAAGCTGTGTTGATGGTTACTCAAACTATTAAGTGATAAAATTTCACAGAACTACACATACACACAAACTGCATGTAAAAACTGAAGTGAGAATAAGGACTGTATGTGACTTAGTACTGTGGTACCATCAACTCCCTCTGCTTGACAATATACAATGGTTGTGGAAATCAGCCACAGAGGAAGCTTGCTGGAGGGCATGTGAGAATTCTATGTATGACTGCAACTTCTCGTGATTTTTTTTCATTTTATTTAACTAATTTATTTATTTATTTATTTATTTATTTATTTTTGTTTTTTAAAGCTTTACATGGCACAATATACTTCTATAAATTACAATTTTTTATGTTTCCCAAAGATAAATATGGCATCAAAACCCAAAACTCAACTTCTAATGTGTTACTTCTAAAAATAATCTTCAAGCTATATACCCCAAAATTGAAAGGTTTCTCTTTAATATAAATTCTGACATAACCTAGTTTGTATTTTTGCTAAAAAAGCAAACAAACAAAGATACTTTTACAAAATAAAAAAATCTGTCACACTTTATACCAGTATTTGCTTGGTAACATTCAATGGAATGTTACTTAACAAGACTGTCCTGCATTTGTTGCAGTCTACTTTGGAGTAAAATAAGGCCAGTTTGTGTGGAAGAAGGTTCCAGAACATTCAGGATGTCAACAGAGCTTCTGCCAGTGTGAATTCTTGTGTAATGGCTGCTGAAGTACAGCTCGACACTCCTAACATCCATTTCAATTGTAAGATTTTTCTCCTGTGTGTATTCTCTGATGTACAATGAGGTTTGACTTCTGAGAGAAGGTTTTTCCACATGTGTTACATTCATAAGGCTTCTCCAACATGTGTGATCTCTGATGTTTTGCAAGGTCTGACTTACGGTAAAAAATTTTCACACATTCATTACACTGACAAGATCTCTCTCCTGGATGAGCCATGTGAGGTACTGTGAGGGATGATTTGTAACTGAAGGATTTCCCACATTCATTACATTCATAGGGTTTCTCCCCTGTGTGTTTTCTGTGATGTAAAATAAGTCCTGACTTCACACAGAATGATTCCCCACATTCATTACATGTATAGGGCTTTTCTTCTGTATGAGTTCTCTGGTGGACAATTAAGGTGGACTTATGATAGAAAGCCTTTCCACATTCATTAAACTCATAAGGTTTCTCACCTATCTGAATTCTCTGGTGCTGTGTGAGCTGAGACTTCTGACAGAAGGTTTTCCCACATTTGTTACATTCATATGGCTTCTCCCCTGTGTGTGTTCTATTATGTTTAGTTAGGTATGATTTATTATAGAAGATTTTCCCACATTCATGACATTCAAAGTGTTTCTCCCCTGTATGTGTCCTATAATGTTGAGAGAGGGTAGACTTATGGCTGAAGAATTTCCCACATTCAGGACATGCAAAAGGCTTCTCCCCTGTGTGAGTTCTCTGATGTACTGTGAGGTCAGACTTCAAGCAGAAGGTTTTCCCACATTCAAAACAGTCATAAGGTTTCAACCCTGTATGAATTATCTGATGCCGGTGAGAACTGACTTGTAGTAGAATGTTTTCCCACATGCATTACATTCATAGGGTTTATCCCCTATGTGAGTTCTTGGATGTTGTCTAAGGTGTGACTTCTGACAGAAAGATTACCCACAGTCAGGACATTCAAAGGGTTTTTCACCTGTATGAGTTCTCTGATGTACTGTAAGGTGTGAATCCATACAGAAGGAATTCCCACATTCATAGCATTCATAGGCTTTCAGTCCTGTGTGTGTTCTCTGGTGTTTAGTGAGGTCTGACTTCTGATAAAAACTTTTCCTACATGCATTATACTGATAGGGCTTCTCACCTGTATGTGTTCTCTGGTGTAATGTGAGGGCTGACTTGTGGCTGAAGGCTT
>NW_026743341.1:0-3471 GCF_022355385.1 Mustela nigripes
CTATGTGTCTGTTTTTATGCCAGTACCATGCTGTTTTGGTGACCACAGCTTTGTAATAAAGCTTGAAATTAGGTAGTGTGATGCCCCCAGTTTTATTTTTGTTTTTGAACATTTCCTTAGTGATTTGGGGTCTCTTCTGGTTCCATACACATTTTTAGATTATTTGCTCCAACTCTTTGAAGAATACTGGTGGAATTTTGACTGGAATGGCATTAAAAGTATAGATTGCTCTAGGCAGTATAGACATTTTAACAATGTTTATTCTTCTGATCCAAGGGCATGGAATGGTCTTCCATCTTTTTGTGTCTTCTTCAATTTCTTTCATGAGTGTTCTGTAGTTCCTTGAACATAGATCCTTTACCTCTTTGGTTAGGTTTATTCCCAGGTATCTTATGGTTCTTGGTGCTATAGTAAATGGAATCTATTCTCTAATTTCCCTTTCTGTATTTTCATTGTTAGTGTATAAGAAAGCCACTGATTTCTGTACATTGACTTTGTATCCTGCCACATTGCTGAACTTCTGTAGGAGTTCTAATAGTTTGGGGGTGGAGTCTTTTGGGTTTTCCATATAAAGAATCATGTCAGAGAGTTTGACTTCTTCATTGACGATTTGGATACCTTTTATTTCTCTTTGTTGTCTGATTGCTGTTGCTAGGACTTCTAGTATTATGTTGAACAAGAGTGGTGAGAGTGGGCATCCTTGTCATGTTCCTGATCTCAACGGGAAGGCTGCAAGCTTTTTCCCATTGAGGATTATATTTACTGTGGGTCTTTCATAGATAGATTTGATGAAGTTCAGGAATGTTCCCTCTATCCCTATACTTAAAACCACATTGAGATATCACATTGTACTGGTTAGAATGGCCAAAATTAGGAAGACAGGAAAAAACATGTGTTGGAGGGGATGTGGAGAAAGGGGAACTCTCTTACACTGAAAAACAAAATTTTATGTTGGTGGGTGCTTTATTTTTTTATTTTTTATTTTTTCACTGTTGGTGGGAATGCAAGTTGGTGCAGCCTCTTTGGAGAACAGTGTGGAGATTCCTTAAGAAATTAAAAATAGAACTTCCCTATGACCCTACCATTGCACTACTGGGTATTTACCCCAACGATACAGACGTAGTGAAGAGAAGGGTCATCTGTACCCCAATGTTTATAGCAGCAATGGCCACGGTCACCAAACTGTGGAAAGAACCAAGATGCCCTTCAACAGAATAATGGATAAGGAAGATGGGGTCCATATACACTATGGAGTATTATGCCTCCATCAGAAGGACTAATACCCAACTTTTGTAGCAACATGGATGGGACTGGAAGAGATTATGCTGAGTGAAATAAGTCAAGCAGAGAGAGTCAATGATATGGTTTCACTTATTTGTGGAGCATAACAAATATCATGGAGGATGGAGAGGAGAAGGGAGTTGTAGGAAATTGGAAGGGGAGGTGAGATGTGAGAGACTATGGACTCTGAAAAACAATCTGAGGGTTTTGAAGAGGTGTGGGGTGGGAGGTCAGGGTACCAGGTGGTGGGTATTATGGAGGGCACGGATTGCATGGAGCACTGGGTGTGTTGCAAAAATAATGAATACTGTTATGCTGAAAATAAATAAAAAATAAATTAAAACAAAACAAAACAAACAAACAAACAAAAAAACATGTTTAAACCTGTGCAGTTACATTCTCTTCTGGAGGCAGTCTTGCATATCCACTCAGTATTGAGTCTGAGTGTATCATTCTCAGTGCACGGTGACAAGGAAGATTTCTCCCCTAGGGCCTTTGGAGGGCACAGAGTCCTAATAGCAAAACTTGATTTCAGACTTGAAGCCCCTAGATCAGTAATACAATTTTTGTTTAAGACACCAAGTTTGTAGCAATTTGGTATAGCATCCCTAAGAAATTGGATATGCTGCATGAGATGAATCTACAGCTCAGGGGAGACCAAAGAAGGTCTGTACCAAGACATATAGCAATGAACATGGCAAAGAGTAGTGATATAGAATTTTAAAAGAGAATAAAACAGTTATATACAAGGAAACTCCGCAAGACTATAAGCTGAGTTTTCAGGAGAAATTTTCCAGACCAGAAGAGAATGACATGCTATATTCAAAGCACTGAAAGGAAAAAGTCTGCATCCAAGAATACTCTACCCAGCAAAGCTTTCATTCAGAATAGAATGAGAGACAAAGAGTTTCCTTGAGTTAAGGAGCTCAAGACCACTAAAGCAGTGTTAGAAGATATGTTAAAGGAGACTGAATGGAAAAGAAAGATCATAGGCATGCAAAAAAATTTAGGAAGGACAAAAGTAGTAAAATTCAGTATATCACTAAATTAAGTAAATCTAAGTAAATCAGTCAATGGACTCACAAAATGAAAGCATGTAAAGGATGACAACATATGTCTAAACAAGGGGGGAGGTGGAATAAAGAGTGGAATGATTTAATAACTATTTAGTTAAACTTCTAGGACCTAACACTGTTTCAGTCTGCTACTCCTCTACTATCTTGCTTCCTCCCCCAGAAATTTTTATGTCTTGAAGTAGGTCTGTATTGTTATAAACTTTATTCTTAGAACAACTTTTGATGCATCCCAAAGATTTTGCACAATTGTGTTTTGCTGGTCCTTAGTCTCCATATATTTTTTTTTATTTCCACTATGGATGGTTGACCCATCCATAAAAAAATAAAGCACCCACCAACATAAAATGGACTGTGATATGTAGAGGATGTTATATACAAATGAGATGGTAACACAAATTAAAAAAAAAAACATAGTAGATACACGAAAAATGTAAAGAGAAAGGAATAGAAATATATAACTAAATAATGTCAGCAAACTGTGAGAGCAAAAAAGAAGAAACAGAAAAGAACTACAAGAACAACCATAAAAAATAATAAAATGGCAATTAATGCATATCTATCAATAAGCACTTTGAACATAAATGAGCTAAATGTTGTAATCAAAAGATATAGGATGAGGAAGTGGATTTTAAAAAAGATCCATCTACATGCTGCCTACAAGAGACCAATTTTTAAAAAATTTTTTCAATATATTTATTTTCAGAAAAACAGTATTCATTATTTTTTCACCACACCCAGTGCTCCATGCAATCCGTGCCCTCTATAACACCCACCACCTGGTACCCCAACCTCCCTCCCCCCCGCCACTTCAAACCGCTCAGATTGTTTTTCAGAGTCCATAGTCTCTCATGATTCACCTCCCCTTCCAATTTACCCCAACTCCCTTCTCCTCTCTAACACCCCTTGTCCTCCATGATATTTGTTATGCTCCACAAATAAGTGAGACCATATGATAATTGATTCTCTCTGCTTGACTTATTTCACTCAGCATAATCTCTTCCAGTCCCGTCCAGGTTTCTACGAAAGTTGGGTATTCATCCTTTCTGATGGAGACATAATACTCCATAGTGTATATGGACCACATCTTCCTTATCCATTCGTCCGTTGAAGGGCA
>NW_026743342.1:0-3470 GCF_022355385.1 Mustela nigripes
GGAAAAAATCCCTAGAAAAACAGCAATAATAACTGGCTGCTCTTTAAGGATCCAGATCCTGCGGTAGGTACAGAAGAGCTGGTTTTAGCCAGAGGATGATCTCCGTTTGTCTTCATGATCTGGCATTGCCTGCAAGCCAGGCTAGGTGCTCTGCAATAGAGCTGCAAATGCTGGGGGGCCCTCACTGTCCCTTTTCTCTTCTCAGGGGGACAACCTGCATGTCCATGGTGCAGTGTGACAAGCTTTACCACAGGGAGAGAAATGACTGCCAAGGGTAGGTTGGAGCTGGGAAAAGCCACTTAGGAACAGATTTTCAGGGGAGGTGATAGACAAGGGCAAAGCGAAGAATGAGGATGAGTGTGTCAAGTTTCAAAGTGCCAGGAGGCAACACAGTGCATTCAGGAAAGTACAGCAAGTTCATGAAAACCGACAGCTGATCTGGCAGCATCACCTGGGGATTTAGGCTGAGCCCCGGGATTAACACTGGGGGAGATGGTTTTTATACTATGCCGAGGATGTGAGGTACTACACTGTGGGGGCACAGGGAGCTACCGGAGGATTTCAAATATCAGAATCGTAAACATAATAGAGTATTTAATTGCATCCTAGCTTTCATCAAGGGTAAGATCCACTATAGTTTATGTTAGACTAAGAAAGAGAAATGCTGTCAGTTAAACTAGGATATGTCCTCAAGCGGAAGGGGAGTGCCACCATAAGAGATATTAAAATGGCGGGGGGGAGGACAAATCTTAGAACAAGTAAACTGTGGTACTAGAATAATTAAGAAAGGTTGAACACTTGGATCAACAAAATAAGTGATCATTGCTTAACATGTGCACCCAACTATATTAAGTCTTAGAACAAGAGACATTGTCATCTTGATGCCCCGCAGCTGTTAGACCCAAGGTACAGAGGGCAGTAGTCAACGACCAGCAGGCCCCAAGTGCCATGTGCAGACTCTAAGAGAAACTACATTTGAGAGAGGAAACGGTTGAGTGTGGGCTTTCTGAGGTAGAGAATTATTAGCTGGGAAAGTAGGAAAATTGACACAAAATCAGAATTGATGCCCCTACATGAGAGTTGGTGAAACTTCCCTTCTCAGAGATCTTGAGGCTCCTCAGAAATGTATTTTTCATTTTGGACGGAACATACAGGATAAATATGATCTGTTCGAGTTTGTGGTTCTCTCATCAGGACTGTTACTTTGGCGTCACTGGCACAAGAAAAGGGTTTTGATAGTCCAGGGTAAATCCTGACACAAGCAAAGCACGGTATCTATGAAAAACTAACCACTCAGAAAAGAACAACAGATAAAAGGCCAGGCCGACCTGACCCTGCAGGATAGGTAAGGTTGGTCCGGCAGCAGGGGTAGAGGGGAAGTGCCCATCTCCTCCTAGTGGAGCTAGAGAACACCCCTTCCCGAGAGACCAGCAGGAGAGGAGAGCAGTAGGTGCTGATGATGAAGAATATTTTAATAAGCAGAAAAGGTCAAAATGACAAGGTTCCAGGATCAGAGTCAACCTATGGGATTAAGAAATAAAAAATTAAAAAAAAAAGATTTTTTTGAAAGGACTTCTTTTTTTTAAAGGGATTTAAACAAAAGTCCTTTTTAAGAGACAGTTGGCTCTTTAAACCAAAAGTACAACTCACTGAGAGAATCGCCGCATTATTTATTGGGGTAGAAAGGACCTGGAATGTAGAAAGACCCGTTCTGTAGAGGACAAAATTGAATCACTAACAGGCCTCATGCCTTGCACAGCCAGTGGCTAGAATCCCTGCCTCATGACACCTTGTGCTAGCAGGCAGCTAGAACCATCTCAACTATGTTAGTCTATCTTGGAAGCCAACAAGTGTTTCCCATTTAAGAGCACGGTAACAATCAGTCACGATATGTTATAATGATTGTCGAAATCTTTAAAAGCCTTGTCAAGTACCTTTTTGAGTAACCCTCACCCCACCCTTATAGAAATTTATCTGTGGTTCACCTCTATGAAATACCTCACTGTTGTTCCACACTTACCATAGCCAAAAAAAAAAAAAAAGAAAAAGAAAAAGAAAAAGCTTTTTATTAACAAAGTGTTCAGAAGGGGGCGCCACTGTAAACATTGAGAGTTTTCGCTGCTGGGACAACTTTGTTGCAGAAACAGCTGAAATCAATCAGGTCAGACAGAGCCAAGGGCTGGAGGGATTTTTAAAATTACAAAAACCGAACGAAATCAAACCGAAACAAAAATCATAACCAATGGCCACGATTTCAAGTTTGCTACTAAAGGTATGACATTCTCCTAAGACATGCGTGTGACTTCATCAATATATTTATATATTTATATACGAAGAAGAAGGGACTATTTGATGCAGCAAATCCACGTTGATTTAAAATTGCCAAATATGGGGCTCCTGGGTGGCTCAGTGGTTTAGGCCTCTGCCTTCGGCTCAGGTCATGATTTCAGGGTCCTGGGATGGAGCACCACATCAGGCTCTCTGCTCAGCGGGGAGCCTGCTTACCCCTCTCTGTCTGTCTGCCACTCTACCTACTTTTGATCTGTCTGTCAAATGGGTAAATAAGATCTTTAAAAAAAGAATTACTAGGTGTGAAATACATCGATGGTATGGCAAGGAAAATGATTTCACCTGATCTGACTAGGAAGTGGTTGAAGCCTGAATTGAAGTGGTATAAAAAGAATAAAGACCTGGGAAATATATGGGGAAAAAATGATAGAAAAACAGCAATAATAACTGGCTGCTCTTTAATGATCCAGACCCTGCGGTAGGCAAAGGAGAGCTGCTTTTAGCCAGAGGATGATCTCCGTTTGTCTTCATGATCTGGAATTTCCTGCAAGCCAGGAATGGGGCTCTGCACTAGAGCTGCCATTGCAGGGGGACCCTCACTGTCCCTTTTCTCTTCTCAGGGGGACAACAGGCATGTCCATGGTGCAGTGTGACAGGCTTTACCACAGGGAGAGAAAAGACTGCCAAGGGTAGGTTGGAGCTGGGTACAGCCACTTAGGAACAGATTTTCAGGGGAGGTGATAGACAAGGGCAAAGCAAAGAATGAGGATGAGTGTGTCAAGTTTCAAGTGCAAGGATGCAGCACAGTGCATTCAAAACTACAGCAAGTTCAAGATAACCGACAGCTGATCTGGCAGCATCACCTGGAGATGGAGGCTGAGCCCCGGGGTTAACACTGTTTGTATACTATGCCGAGGAGGTGAGGTACTACACTGTGGGGGCACAGGGAGCTACCAGAGGATTTCAAGTATCAGAATTGTAACCATAATAGAGTATTTAATTGCATCCTAGCTTTCATCAAGGGTAAGAGGAACTATAGTTTATGTTCGACTAAGAAAGAGAAATGCTGTCAGTTAAACTAGGATATGTCCTCAAGTGCAAGGGGAGTGCTACCTTAAGAGATATTAAAATTGCGGGGGGAGGACAAATCTTAGAACAAGTAAACTGTGGTACTAGAATAA
>NW_026743343.1:0-3470 GCF_022355385.1 Mustela nigripes
GGAAGGCTTTCAGTCTTTCAGCCTTGAATGGGACATTAGCTGTAGGGTTCTCATGAATGCTTTTCAGCAGTTTGAGAAAGTTCCTTTCTACTCTGCATTTACTGTATTTTTCTTATGAAAGGATTTCAAATCTTGTCAAAGCTTGGCTTTTCCTGCATCAATTGTAATAATCATGAGTTTTTTTCCCTTCATTTCATCTTCCATCATCTTCCATCATTGACATATTATGTAAATTGATTATTTTTTTAATGTTGGATCACCTTACATTCTACCCCACTTTATCATGGTATCTTACCTTTAAATACAACCAAATTTGCTTTCTTAATATTTTGCTGAGGATTTTTGCATTGATATTCATAAGGGATAGAGATCTGTATTTTTTGATGTTTTTATCTGGTTTTAATATCAGAGTAATGCTGTCCTCATATAATCAAAGAGGAAAGGTATTAAAATCTCCAGTATTTGTAAGGGTTTGAAATGGATTAGTGTTAACTCTTTAAAGCTTTGGGAAAATTCATCTGGTCTTAGATAGTCTTTATATAGAGGTTTTGAATTACTGTTTCAATTTCTTCAATCACTGTAGGTCTATTAGACCTAAGTGGTAATTTGTGGGTTTTCATGAATTACTATGTTTCAGTTATGCTATCTAATTTGTTGATGCGCAATGGCTCATAGTATCTTCTTATACTCCTCTCTATTTCTACAAGGTCAATAGTCATGAACCAACTTTGATTACTGATTTTAGCAATTTGAGCCTTCTCTCCTTTTTACTTGGTCAATCTAGCTAAAGGTTTGTCAGCTTTGATGACCTTTTGAAAAAGCAACTTTGGGATTTACTGATTTTCTCTATTTTTTCCTTTCCTATATGTCATTTATCTCCACTCTAATATTTATTATTTACTTCTTTCTGATGGCTTTGGGTTTCTTTACTCTTTTTTTCTTAAATCTGTAAGTTTGGACTTAGATTACTGATACGAGATCTATCCTTTTTGTTAAAGCAGATGTTTAAAGTTATAAATTTCCCTCTGAACACTGCTCTTACTGTATTTTGTAAGTTTTGATAGCTTGTGTGTCTGTTTTTATTTGTCCCCAAGTGTTTTCTAATCTTTGTGATTTATTCTTGGACCCATTAGTTGTTTATGGGTGTGTTTTTAATATCCACAAGTTTTTTCATACATACCAGAATTTTGGTCTGAAACTACTGAAAGTCAAAATGAAGAAGTAAACAACAAATGCCTTATATTATATAACTATGCTTACGTTATCCAATTTGGTAGTCATTAAAAGTGGACATATGTTTAGTCCAAACTGAGATGTGTAATGAATATAAATGTATATCATATTTCAAAGGCAGTACAAAAAAAGTAAAAGATCTCACTAATTTTTTAATATGTATTAGATGCTGAAATGACAATTTTTGGATGTATTAAATATATTATTAAAATTAATTTCACTTGTTTTATTTCACTTTTTAAAAATAAGGTTATTAGAAAATTTGAAATTGCAAATGGGGCTTACATTTGTGTTTTGCATTATATTTCTATTGGACAGTGCTGATTTTTTTGTTTTTTAAGTTTAAATTATATACATGTATATATTAGACCTCTGTTCATTAAATATATATATAATTTACATTTTCTGTTTTTTAAATTGAGTGTTCTCTATTAATCTTTAATTTCACTCTTTTGTATTATAATCACCCTTCTGCTGTTCGGCCCATCCATTGAACTTCTACATTAGATAGAATTTTTGTTACTAATTTTAAAATAATTCTTTTAATATACATATATTTATATTTCTTTGTGAATAGTTCTTACTTTATTTCAGGCTCATTGAAAAAAATTAGTCTCTGATATTTACCCCATATTTAAAATTTTTGATATTTCTAATTCCTCCCTGATATTCCAGTTTTCCAGCTTGATTCAGTTTTCTTCAGCTGAAGAATTTCCTGCAGCATTTCTTGTAGTGCAGATATGTTACTGAAAAATGCTCATGGTTTTATTTTATCTGAAAATGTCTTTATTTCCCTTTCATGTTGAAGGATAGTTTACTGTATAGAAGTCTAAATTGACAATTTTTTTTTTTTCTCTCAGCACTCTAAAGATTCCTTCCTGGTTTCTGGCCTCCCTAGCTTATGAAAAGAAGTCAGAAATTGTTCAAGCCATTGTCCTCCAAAATTCATGGTATATAATGCATTAATTCTCTCTAGCCACACTTTTTTCTCACTGTCTTTGTTGTTTAACAGTTTGATTATAATGGGCGTAGGCATTTTATCATGCTTGGAGCTCGCTTGGTTTCTTGATTTTGTAAATTTATGTCACTTTTCGAAGCTATGGACTTTGGAAACATTGATTCTTCTGAATGATCATGTGTCCAAGATGGTAAAATGGAAGGCATTCTGTAAATTCTGTAACCCTGACTGTCAATCTTGTCCAATAAAGTTTCCCCTTAAACCTGTCTGTTGATTAACGCAAGAAAGGGAGCAATAATAAAGAAGGGGAAAGGAAGGTAGGAAAGGATATAATGGAAATAAAGAAGAAGAAAATAGGGAATGAAGAAAGAAGGTGGTCAGAGATAATCTAATTTGGGCCTCAGAATACTGCCAATTATTAAAGATAGAAACATACTAATAGCAATGGACTTGTAAGTAATTTTAATAAATGGTAATTAATAGACAGTTGGTTCTACTCAGAAAGAGTTACTTTAGTGGAAAATCCAGTTGAATGTACTTATTCATTTATTCCTTCTTCAACACTCTTATTTTCTTGATGAAGGACACATTTCTGACCTATATCATTTGTGTTTTCCCTAAGAACTTTGTTCAACATTTCTTATGGGACAAGTCTGTTGGCAATGAATTCTGATTTTATTTCTGTCTTAGTCTACCTAGACTGCTGTCACAAAATACCATAACTTGGTGCCTTGAACAACAGACATTTGTTTCTCAGTTTTAGAAGCTAGAAAGGCTAAGAACTGGGTGCCAGCAGATTTGGTGTCTAGTGAGAGCTGGCTTCACAGGTTTCATAGACTTGTCTCCAGGTCCTCACATGGCAGAAGTGGGTAGGGAGAAGTGGGTAGTCCTCACATCCAGGAGTGCTTGATAAATTTCAAGCACACAATAAATAGGTATTTTAGGAAAGAATAAATGAACTAATAAATTAATGAAGATAAAGGGTGTGCCTAGTATGTTAATATAGTATATTTTGTACAGAATCTCCTAAGAACATAGTTGAAGGAGATAGAAACAGTCTATATTTTATATCTCTTATACAGTAAACAAACCAAAGATCTTCAGGGAAATATTGCCTTTGGAGCTGAATTCCTTGGAGAGATATGCACAAAGTTTAGGGCATTCCCTGGAAATAAACCATAATCATCTCAGAGGATAACAGTTGTTTAATTTTAGTGCTTGTTGTATTAACATAAAAACATTGACTATGAAGAATAAAAGAGATACTTTGGTGTTTAAA
>NW_026743344.1:0-3469 GCF_022355385.1 Mustela nigripes
GGCTTGACATGTCCTTAGGCCCCAATTTTTAACCAGATTTCTGGTTGTCCAGTCGCCCCTCCCCAGGACTATACTCTGCAATCCCTCATTTGGTGGGACACCTGAGGTTGAAAAACAAAACAGAACAAATCAACAACAACAGAACAACGGACTTCTTCCATCCCACAGAATGACCCCAAACTCTTTGGAAGGGGCCAAACCCCCAGAGAGTAAGACTCGTCCATTTCCCATGAAGTAATCCGGAAATTTCACGACCATGAGTGACACGATATCCATAGACAAAAACGTGAGCAAGAGCCTCACACTCGCCCTTTTTTCAAATCCCGTAGGGTTCTCCTCATGGTCTGTAGATCAGTCCTGCCATACCTATGACCCGAAACATAAGCCGAGTTTCTGTTTTCAGACAAATGTCCAAACAGCCCTGTCCTACTGACCTTACAGGCTCAGGCCCCTGGAGCCAAACATGACGGCTGTGCTTGCCCTATCGAAGGGAATAGTATGTGCCCATTCCAATGGCCACAACCCTACTCATAGGATAAACCTCCAAAGTCCGTGAGGCCATCCCAATATTTGTGGCTTCCCAGGACAAACAGGGGCAAGCTGGGCCCATCTGAGGACCTACCGGCACTCAGACCCGTAGACTGATGTCCCCAGAGGTAAGTAGGTACGAACTAGCCCCTAGGCACCTATCGGATCCATTACTTTGGTTTCCAGGCATCTCTCCTCAGAGGCCTGGATTTCAATAACTGCATATGGCTGTTTCTTGACTCACCCATCAGAACAAATCTCATCTACACATGGGAAACTTGCACGATGGAGATGGGTGAAAGCCTCTCCTTAGGAGAACCCTTCAGGGCCCCAGTGCCACCGCTTCATTCCAAGGTCTCCATAGACACAAAATCATATTAGGACACATCCACGCGAGAGTCCATTTCAACTCAGCCTCCTCGGGTGCTCCCACAGATCCAGCAGATCTAACCTGTCTTGTTGCTTAGAGACAATTGGTATGCGAGATGGGCTACCCAGCCATCCATCCTTAGAACCCTGCTCGAATCGTTGTCCTGGAGCCTACCTACAGGTCTCAATTGCCCTGCAGAAGAATCTTTGCAGTTGGGAATTCTCACAACTCCCATCGTGGGAAAACCCCCATGGCCTCGTGATCCACCCCACCATCAAGAAGGGGCCTCAGGGACAGAATGTCCAAACTGAGCGATCATCTATTCCTCGCCCTGACTTCAAACGCACGAAATCTTGATTCAGGTCTGTAGATTGTTCCTGCCATATCCTCACCCAGAAACCTAGGCGTAGCTTGGTTTCTCAAACTTCCGTCCTCAGACTACTGGCCCACAAGCCCTCAAGTTTAGCAATCCAGAACTACAATGCAGCACTCTGCCTGCCCTCCAGAAGAAAAACATTGCTCTCTGGGGCTACCCAGAAACCCCCAATGAGGATCAACCTGCTCGGCATTCGGTTGTACCCCAAATATACAGGCTGACCTGGGCACTAATGCCCTTTCTGACACAGCTTGAGCCTGGAACTCCAGGCGCCACCCAGACAGCTGGCCGCACATGGTGCACATCGGACCAGCCATGGCCTTAGGTCATCATCTTTCTCACCCTCGGTTTTCAGGCTTCAGAACCTAGACCTTATCTCCAATCATGGCCCGTGTTTGAAAATGATGCAGAAATCAGAACTCTTACCCCATTGCATGAAAACTTGTGGTTGGCATGTTGTCCAAGGTTCAGTGTAGGTGAAACCATTGTGGCCCATGAGGCCACTCCCATGCTTGCGGGCCACATTGGTCACAAAAACACACTGTGACCCTCAGCCTGAGCCCAGTCCCCAGGAAAGGCCCCTCAGTGGCTGGATGGAGAGACAGCATATTGGGCTTGCCATGCCACTAGGGCCCCATTTTTAACCGTAGTTCGGGTTGTCCCTTCACTCCTCCCGAGGGCTCTGCTTTGGAATTCCACTTTTGGTGGGACACCTGAGGTAACAAACAGGAAAGGAGTCCTCCCATCCCACAGATTGAGGAAAAACAATTGGGATCGGGCCAAATCCACAGAGAGCAAGATTCATCCATGGCCCACGAGGCCTCCCCAACATTCCACAGCCATCGCTGATACAAAATCCAGAGACAAAAGCCTGAGCACGCGCCTCAGACTTGCTCATTCTTCATATCCTGAAGAGTTCTTCAGATAAGAACCTACATGGCACTCGAATGCACCCAAAATATATACTCTAACCTGGGCACTAATACACTGTCTGATAACCTGAGCCCAGACCTGGTTACCAACACCCAGACAGCTGAAAGCACACTGAGCACATCAGACCCGCCATGGCCTTAGGTCATCATCTCTTCCCTACCTCAGTTTTGAGGCTTCAGAACCTAGAACTTATCTCCAATCACTGCCCAGGGGTGACTGTGCTGCAGAAATCAGAACTCTTCCTTACCAATGGCAAGAAACCTTTTGGTTGGCATGTTGTCCAACGTTCAGTGTAGGAGAAAACAGCATTCACCCAGAGGTCCCGCCCATTCTTGAGTGCGACGAGGGCATAAACACGCATTGTACCCTCAGCGTGAGTCTTGTCCTCTAGTACGTCCTCTCAGTGGCTGTACCATTAGATGTCATACAGGGCTTGACATGTACCTAGTCCACAATTTTTAACCAGATATCTGGTGGTCCAATCACCCCTCCCCAGAGCTCTACTCTGGAATCCCTCATTTGGTAGGACACCTGAGGTTGAAAAACAAAACAAAACAAATCAAAAACAACAGAGCAACGACTTCTTTCATCCTACAGAATGACCCCAAACTCTTTGGACGGGGCCAAACCCCCAGAGAGTAAGACTCATCCATTTCACATGAAGTCACCCGGAAATTTCACGATCATGAGTGACACGATATCCAGAGACAAAAACTTTAGCAAGACCTCACACTCGCCGTTTTTACATTTCCCGAAGTGTTCTCCTCATGGTCTGTAGATCAGTCCTGCCATACCTATGACCCGAAACATAAGCCGAGTTTGTGTTTTCAGACAACTGCCCAAGCAGCCCTGTCCTACTGACCTTACAGGCTCAGGCCCCTGGAGCCAAACATGACGACTGTGCTTGCCCTCTCCAAGGGAATTGTATGTGCCCATTCCAATGGCCACAACCCTACTAATAGGATAAACCTCCAAAGTCCCTGAGGCCATCCCAGTATTTGTGGCTTCCCAGAACAAACAGGGGCAATTTGGGCCCATCTGAGCACCTACTGTCACTCAGACCCGAAGACTAATGTCCCCAGAGTAGAAAAGGAACGAACAGGCCCCTAGGCACCTATCGGATCCATTGCTTTAGTTTCCAGGAATCTCTCCTCAAAGGCCTGGATTTCAATAACAGCATATGGCTGTTTCTTGACTCACCCATCAGAACAAATCTCATCTACACATGGGAAACTTGCACGATGGAGCTGTGTGAAAGCCTC
>NW_026743345.1:0-3469 GCF_022355385.1 Mustela nigripes
TTTTTTTTTTTTTTATCGTCACCAAGTTTTAATGTTTACACAAAGCAGCCGAGTAAGAAATTAAAACTTCCCATCAAATAGAGTGGGGTGAACTTCTGCTTTATGTCAACCTCTCCCAAATCCCTGCTAGACCCAGAGCCACTTCTGCTCAAGAACACAACTTTTAAAATGGTCTAGAGTGCTGGGCTGGAGCCAGTTATTAAAAGGCATGGTCCAGCTTGGAAATCCTGATTTCCCAGCTCTAATAAGTGGAAATTCACCACACTTCTACTCTAAAGTGGCATTGCATTTCCAAAGGGGCAAAATCATAAATAATTTCAATAACTCCTAGTCTGTTCTTGGAATGTTTCATGAGAAAAGGTAAATGAAGTTTAGAAAGAAATTGCCTTTATGAATTTCAAAGAGTATTGTTAAGCACTTATTCTGAATTTCCTTTTTTTAAATTTTCTGTTTTTTTTTAAATTTGTTTATTTTCAGCATAACAGTATCATTCTTTTTTCAACACACACAGTGCTCCATGCAATCCGTGCCCTCTATAACACCCACCACCTGGTACCCTGACCTCCCACTCCTCCGCCACTTCAAACCCCTCAGACTGTTTTTCAGAGTCCATAGTCTCTCATGATTCACCTCCCCTTCCAATTTACCCCAACCCCCTTCTCTCTAACTCCCCATGTCCTCCATGCTTTTTGTTATGCTCCACAAATAAGTGAAACCATATGATAACTGACTCTCTCTGCTTCACTTATTTCACTCAGCATCATCTCTTCCAGTCCCGTCCATGTTGCTACAAAAGTTGGGTATTTATCCTTTCTGATGGAGGCATAATACTCCATAGTGTACATGGACCACATCTTCCTTATCCATTCATCCGTTGAAGGGCATCTTTGTTCTTTCCACAGTTTGGCGACCGTGGCCATTGCTGCTATAAACATTGGGGTACAGATGGCCCTTCTTTTCACGACATCTGTATCTTTGGGGTAAATACCCAGGAGTGCAATGGCAGGGTCATAGGGAAGGTCTATTTTTAATTTCTTGAGGAATCTCCACACTGTTCTCCAAAGAGGCTGCATCAACTTGCATTCCCACCAACAGTGGGAGAGGGTTCCCCTTTCTCCACATCCCCTCCAACACGTGATGTTTCCCGTCTTGCTAATTTTGGACATTCTAACTGGTGTAAGGTGATATCTCAATGTGGTTTTAATTTGAATCTCCCTGATGGGTAGTTATGATGAACATTTTTTCATGTGTCTGATAGCCATTTGTATGTCTTGATTGGAGAAGTGTCTGTCCATATCTTCTGCCCATTTTTTGATATGATTGTCTGTTTTGTGTGTGTTGAGTTTGAGGAGTTCATTATAGATCCTGGATATCAACCTTTTGTCTGAATTGTCATTTGCAAATATCTTTTCCCATTCCGTGGGTTGCCTCTTTGTTTTCTTGACTGTTCCGTTTGCTCTGCAGAAGCTTTTGATTTTGATTAAGTCCTAAAAGTTCACCTTCGCTTTTGTTTCCTTTGCCTTTGGAGACATATCTTGAAAGAAGTTGCTGTGGGTGATATCAAAGAGATTACTGCCTATGTTCTCCTCTAGGATTCTGATGGATTCCTGTCTCACATTGAGGTCTTTTATCCATTTTGAGTTTATCTTTGTGTACAGTGTAAGAGAATGGTCGAGTTTCATTCTTCTACATATAGCTGCCCAGTTTTCCCAGCACCATTTATTGAAGAGACTGTCTTTTTTCCACGGTATATTTTTTCCTGTTTTGTTGAAGATTATTTGACCATAGAGTTGAGGGTCCATATCTAGGCTCTCTACTCTGTTGCACTGGTCTATGTGTCTGTTTTTATGCCAGTACCATGCTGTCTTAGTGATCACAGCTTTGTAGTAAAGCTTGAAATCAGGTAACATGATGCCCCCAGTTTTATTTTTGTTTTTCAACATTTCCTTAGTGATTCGGGGTCTCTTCTGATCTCATACAAATTTTAGGATTATTTGTTCCAGCTCTTTGAAGAATACCAGTGGAATTTTGATAGGAATAGCATTAAAAGTATAGATTGCTCTAGGCAGTATAGACATTTTTTTTTTATTTTTTTTTTAAAGATTTTATTTATTTATTTGACAGAGAGAGATCACAAGTAGGCAGAGAGGCAGGCAGAGAGAGAGAGGAGGAAACAGGCTCCCCGCTGAGCAGAGAGCCCGATGCGGGACTCGATCCCAGGACCCTGAGATCATGACCTGAGCCGAAGGCAGCGGCTTAACCCACTGAGCCACCCAGGTGCCCCCAGTATAGACATTTTAACAATGTTTATTCTTCTGATTCAAGAACATGGAATGGTCTTCCATCTTTTTGTGTCTTCTTCAATTTCTTTCATGAGTGTTCTGTAGTTCCTCGAGTACAGATCCTTTACCTCTTTGGTTAGGTTTATTCCCACGTATCTTATGGTTCTCGGTGCTATAGTCAATGGAATCGATTCTCCAATTTCCCTTTCTGTATTTTCATTGTTAGTGTATAAGAAAGCCACTGATTTCTGTACATTGACTTTGTATCCTGCCACGTTGCTGAATTGCTGTATGAGTTCTAGTAGTTTGGGGGTGGAGTCTTTTGGATTTTCCATATAAAGAATCATGTCATCTGCAAAGAGAGAGACTTTGAATTCTTCATTACAAATTTGGATACCTTTTATTTCTCTTTGTTGTCTGATTGCTGTTGCTAAGACTTCTAATACTATGTTGAACAAGAGTGGTGAGAGTGGGCATCTTTGTCTTGTTCCTGATCTCCACGTGAAGGACGCAAGCTTTTTCCCATTGAGGATGATATTTGCTGTGGGTCTTTCATAGATAGATTTGATGAAGTTCAGGTATGTTCCCTCTATCCCTATACTTTGAAGCGTTTTAATCAGGAACGGATGCTGGATTTTGTCAAATGCTTTTTCTGCATCAATTGAGAGGACCATGTGGTTCTTCTCTCTTATCTTATTAATTTGTTCTATCACATTGATTGATTTGCGAATGTTGAACCATTCTTGTAGCCCAGGGATGAATCCCACCTGGTCATGGTGGATAATCTTTTAATGTGCTGTTGGATCCTGATGGCTAGGATCTTGTTGAGAATCTTAGCATCCATATTCATCAGTGATATTCATCTGAAATTCTCCTTTTTGGTAGGGTCTTTGCCTGGTTTGGGGATCAGGGTAATGCTGGCTTCATAGAAAGAGTCAGGAAGTTTTCCTTCTGCTTCAATTTTTTGAAACAGCTTCAGGAGGAATAGGTGTTATTTCTTCTTTGAAAGTTTGGTAGAGTTCCCCAGGGAATCCGTCAGGTCCTGGGCTCTTGTTTTTTGGGAGGTTTTTTTTTTTTCTTTCATTTATTTCTTTTCAGCATAACAGCATCATTATTTTTTCACCATACCATTGCTCCATGCAATCCATGCCCTCTATAATACCCACCACCTGGTACCCCGACCTCCC
>NW_026743346.1:0-3469 GCF_022355385.1 Mustela nigripes
TCAGACTGGAAGCAATCTTCCTCACTCAAAGTTCAGAAATCAGAAAATAAAAGTATGTAAAATGTAGTTTTTGAAGATCAAAGAAGGATTAATTATTTCTCCACATGGGCAGGGGAAAATTATTCTTTTTTTTTAAGATTTTATTTTTTTATTAAACAGAGAGAGAGAGAGAGAGCACAAGCAGGAGGAGCGGCAGGCAGAGGGAGAAAAGACTCCCTGCTGAGCAAGGAGACCAATGCAAAACTTGATCCCAGGACCCTGAGATCATGACCTGAGCTGAAGGTGGTCACTTAACCGACTGAGCCACGCAGGTGTTTCAGGAAAATTTATTCTTATTAGTACTGAAGAATCAGATACAAATTTTAGAAAGCCCTTTTATTTTCAAAACCACAGAAGAAAATAACTTTAAAAATTAAGAAAAAATGATTAAAAAAAGAATTCACTGAGACACAAGGCTCCTGTAGAAAGGTAAATCACAAGGACATGTAAGAAATATAGAGGAAGGGATATGGTAGTAGCTAACTAAAACACAGCTGAGGCGCAGCACAAAGCAGAAAATGGAACTAGTGTGATGGCACCAACTACAAAACAGAATAAGTGGGATCAAAGACCAACTAGGAAAGCTCCAGAAGGAAAAAGAGATGAACATGATTAGATAAACAGAAAGCAGTAGATCACAGAGCACAGAGATCTGAATCAGTTGGACAACTGTAAACAATAATCTGTCAAGTATTTATGCTTAAAAAACAGCTGAACTTCAGGAAGGAATAATGGGAGACTGCATGAGACCAGCCCCAGTCACTCCCCCCGGCTTGTTCCAGTTCTGTAGGCATGAGGCTCTGCCAAGAAAGGGGCATGCTGTGCTTCCAGGGAAGATGGTTCAGTCCATTTGGGGTGATGGTGACCCCCATACCCAATGGCATTGGGTTTTGTTTTTTGTTTTATTTTTTAAAGATTTTACTTATTTGAGAGAGAGAGAGCACAAGCAGCAGGGAAAGGGAGAAGGAGAATCAGAGTCTCTGCTGAGCAGGGAGCTCAGTGCAAGACACCTTGGGAGGCTCTATAAAAGGTTCCTTCCCAGGACCCCAGGACCATGGCCTGAGCTGAAGCCACCCAGGCGCCGCAGGCCCAATGGCATTGTTGATGAAACTGATGAAAGAGGTGATTGAATGAATTGGGGATCAGGGAAGCAGTCGCTCTACTGCCTGAGGTTGAGGTCCTGATGGAGCAAGCACATTCCTGGCCCAGGACTGGCTAGGGAGGGCTGGGGAGTAGGAGCAAAGATTAGCCACAAGGGAACATTTAGGAACTGTCTGGAATCATGAAAATGTTCTGAAATCAAAAATCCCTGAACTGTACTCTTAGCATGCATATGTTTTATATGACATTTATTTACCAATAAAAGTGTTTTTATTTTATTTTTATTGTCTTTTTTACAATTTTTAAAGATTATTTTATTTAGTATTATGAATGCTGATATATCAAACAATTTTATAAAGCACAGAAGTGATACCTTCTTAACTTTGTAAGTTAATTACTTTTTAATTTAATAAATAGTTGTAAACTGCCAAAAGATAAAATATTCTTCATAAACTACTTAGCAAATTTATTCTCTCTTTAGTATATGTATTAACTTTCGGGACACCTGGGTGGCTCAGTCGTTAAGTGTCTGCCTTTGGCTCAGGTCATGATCCCAGGGTCCTGGGATCGAGCCCCACATTGGGCTCCCTGCTCTGCGGGGAGTCCACTTCTCCCTCCTCCACTCCCCCTCTCACTTTCTCTCTGTCGAATAAATAAATAACATCTTAAAAGAAAAAAATATATATGTATTAACTTTCAATTTCTTTTCCTTTTTTAAGATTTTAAAATAATAGTTTTATACGTCAAACTATGGCCCCAACTAACCATTATTGCAACATTTAACTTCTGCAGTAAAAATTATGCTCTTATATCTCAACATATAAAGTATCTGAGCTTTTCTACCCTCAATTACATGTGTAGTATGTGCAACTGCATATTCAGATATTGACAGCTAATCCATGTGATCTCCCTTTCTGTTACACTGATTACATATGGTCGTAACCAAAGTGATCACTTGGTCATGCATAAGTCCAAGGACACCAGATATGCCACTGAAGTGGTGTTTTATTAATTGGACTTTCAAAGGCTGGGGCCAGAGTTGAAGCCAAGGAGCAGATCTTGGCTGAATAATGACATTTAAACCACACAATGAAGTCTTTCTACTTCATCTGAAATTTAAGTCTTCATGTAACGTTTAGAATTAAGACTACGTACAAAAAGGAAAACTTTCTAAGATTAAAAAACAATGTCTCAGCTGATAGCTCTAATGAGCTCATCATATATCTCGCAAAAATTAATATCTTTATATTAATTAATTAACAAGTCTTCAGCTTGTCTTGACAACAGTTTTATTATCATGATAAAAATTGTATAGGTAATACAAATCTTATCCATGTGGGAAAAGAAAACCAGAAAAACAGATAACTTGCAGAAGAAAAATAATCACTGAACCTAGTCTTCACCTGTGTGAATGTAAATATCATAATAAAAAGAAATTTTTACGTAACTTTAATAGGACAAGTTGAGCTCTCAATATTATATGCCAAGCTAAGATGTAGCTCTTTATCAAGGCCAAAGAATTATAATCGAGTGTGTTTATTTGATGCACAAAAGAGTTGGTTCACAGTTACAGTGGATTTCTCTGAACTGCAAACTACATGCAGTTCAGATGAAGTTTGATTTGTAAACAATATCTTTCCCACCTCACAGATCCACACCTACTACAAATCTGGAGCCTCAAGTTAATTGCCTTTGGGGACAGGCCAGTAGCATACACAAGGGGAGAAGGCCAGGTGTATTACCATGGTACAACAGCATCGTCTTTTTGGAGTGTTAACCCTCATCTTGACACTTAGCTTCTGCATCAGGGAAAGGCAGGGGTGCTGAGGACCATGGCAAACATGGGGGGCCGTGCCAGCCAATGAACACTTTGCAAGAATGGGAACACATATTGCTGAGTCTTCTCATGTTTAAGAGAAATTTGTATCTACATTTTTATATTTTAAAAAATCTTCAGGTTTTGCATCTGAAAATGAAGGGTTTTGTCCAGAATCTGTGGCTATCATGCTATGTCATGCTACAGGAGTCTGTCTTCGAGTTAAATTCTCTGCAGAACAGAAGAATTTGAAACAGAGAGAACTAGATTATATTTCAAATCCCCATGATTTTAGGACCCTAAATAAGAGCTGGCTGAGTTATGATCTGGGATCTGGCTGGTCAGCATACTGAATGCCAATTTAATTCATTTGGTTAGCTCAACTGAACAGGCATTAAGTGACTGCTGTAGATGGACACTGTGTCCAGGTCATGATCTATCCCTTTATGGATGTGGGCTCACACAGCTGACAGTCACACATACTTCCTCCCGGGCAAGGAAGGTAGAACACCA
>NW_026743347.1:0-3467 GCF_022355385.1 Mustela nigripes
GACGAAATAAGTTAGTCATTGGCCTAGATGGCTAAAGCTTTCTCTTAATATTTGTTGAGAACACACTTAAGTGTTGTTTTTGTCCTTGACAAGTCAAGTTTTAAATGTCTTTCCCCCATTGTTTTTAGTTGATAAGCATTATATCACTGGAATTTGCATTTTAAAAAGATGGGTTAGATGGCAAACCAAAGGGGATGAAAAAAAAAAAAGGCTAGAGCACCTGGCCCCTAGTTGAGGTTAAGTTCAATCTGACTCTTGGTTTTGACTCAGGTTGTGATCTCTGGGTTTCGAGATCAAGCCCTGTGTAGGGTTCTGTGTTGGGTATGGAGTCTGCTTAAGATTTGGGAGGGGAGAAGAGTTGGGGGAGGAGTAACTGGGTGAAGGACATTAAGGAGGGCACATGATGTAATGAGCACTAGGTATTATATAAGACTGATGACTCACTAACCTCTACCTCTGACACCAATAATCCATTATATTTTATTTAAATATAAAAATAAGTATATAAAAAAGATTCTCTCTCTCCCTCTGCCTCTGCCTCTCCCTGCCTCTGCCTAAAAGTATAATTTAAAAATTTTTAAAAATAATAAAAAGACGGGGTAGATGAAGAATTTCTGGAGAACACCAGACAGAACCCTGTATGTTTACATATAGTAAAGGCACAGGGAAAAAAAATGTCACCACTCTAGAAGGACTTTTGTTCTCTTAAGGCCATAATTTTTATAGTACTTATAAGCCTTTAGAGATAGATAAGGGTTGTTTTGGAATTGGCAAAAAGAGCTGTTTTTTTAATTGTTTTTAAACCATGCTTCTGGTCCTTAAGGACCAGTCTTTAAAAGACTAGATTTATAAAACAAGGACAATGGTTTTTAATTTCTCAAAGAATGGGGTTACTAGATAATATCAAAAGATATTGTTGCCTAGATAATATCAAAAGACTGACACATCCATCCACCTATGAAAAAGTCTTCTTTCCTCTGGAATTATATTGCTTAGGGGAAAAGACCCAAATAAATTTTATCAGGATTTGAATATCAGCTTTTAACTTAGCCGAATGGTCAAATTTATGACTGCAGAGATATTAAATCTTTTTAAAATATCTTGCTAGGCTTTAGCTAAGACAAACAATAAAGAGTTATGGCAGTATTAAACAGCTTCATGTACCCAAGAAGGATCCTCAAAATGGGTGTAAAAGATACTATTTTTACACGATTTAGAACCACTCCCAAAAATAGCCAAAAAAAAAAAAAAAAAAAAAGGAACTAACAATATGCATGCCATAGGCAGGCAGAAAGCCAAGCCATATTCTTTGGATTTAAAATAAAATATACAAGAAAAAAAATAGTTATTTCCATGAGAAAAAGGATTAATAACCAGTGGGCCTGGATTTGGAAAGGAAGTGATAACATGAATTTTTATTTTCCTTTCTCCACTGGGTTCAGAAGGTAATCTATTTTTTTTTTTTTAATGTTAGGATTCCCTCTAAATCTGAGAGTGTTCTTTTACTGTGACTCATAGTCTTTAACCTAGGAGTAGAAGATGCCTGGGGAAGATCACCTGTAACATTAGGTAGTTTTATTTAACTGTCTTTTCACTATGGAAAGGCAATTTAGACATAAAATCAGTAGACTGTGAGTACTCAGATAAAGAAAGATAAACGGAGTAGTAGAAGTCGCATCACTTTTTCAGTCTTCTGTCTTAGGCACCTCTTGTATTTTTAATTAGCCTTGTAACAAATCTCTCACTGAGAATATTTTGGAAACTTGAAGCTTTTTGGAAGCTTCTGCGTGCCAATTAAAATAGGCATCCCATTCTTTTTAGTTAATTTGGGAACTCTTACTTTCAAGTACCTTTCTTAAGTGAAAAATATTGTCTGATTAGAGAATTCCTCATAATGACCACTGCAATTTTAGGTTATTTAATAAAAAGTTATCCAGATAACCCAGGAGTATTGTTCTTAGACATAATACAAGCATGTGTGCCAGAAGGTAGTCTGTGCCAGAAGGTAGCTTGACTCTTTAGAATTTCAGTATCTTATTAGTTAAAACTTTGGGTTTCTGGGATTCAAACTAATACTCAAAAGGGATATGTGGAAAGGACAGGAATTATGTATGTTTTACAGTATATCTCATTGCACAGAAGTCTTCTTAAGTTTAGCGGGTGACCTAGTATCAACTTAACCTGTTCTATGACCAACTTATCCTATTATCCGAATATTAGACTATTATCAGAGTCTTCTTGAGGTGTTGATTCCTCTAATAGCTTTTAAATAATTGACCCATACTCATCTGTGTTAGGTACCCCAATAATGGGTCTGTGATTAAAGGAGCGAGACTGATACAAAGCAAAGGTCAAGCAAAGCTTTATTTCGTGCCAAGCATCAAGAATCAAACTGACTGGCCAGGGCCATGCCTCTTACAGAAAGGGTGACCTTCTCTGTTTTACAGACTAGCTTTTAAGGGCAAAGGCCATGTGGTTGGGCCTGGCCACGCACAGGTGGCCAATGAAATTGTAACACACAGAAGAAGTGCCACAGTCATGCTAGGTCACACATAAGTGACCAATTGAATTACAATTTACCCTATAGTAGACATTTGACCTAGGCTATCACCTTGGTCAGAATTGGTGCCCAAAAGTCTCCCAAAGGGCAGGGCCCATACTCCTTGGTAACTAGGGAGACAGTATGCAACCCTCACTGATTGGATGTCTCCACCTGGCCTGACCCATCCTTGTATTTGGGCTTTGTTACCTGGGGCTGGTTTCTGGGACTTGTTTTTGAGTAAGTCCCCTGGGGGAAGGGAGGCAGGGACAGTTTAAGGGTTAAACAACAAGGTTATTTTTTAATGGATGGAAGCATTCTGGCTAAATAGGTCCTTACAATCTGAAATCCCCACTACCAATAGCCTTTATTTACACAAAGCAAGACAAACATTTAATTTAATATATTAGCCATACTGCATCCTGACCATAAGACCATGGGTGTCCTACCTCTAATTGCTGTGAAATCTTATTGGGGCTTTCTACTTGAGAACTGTGGTCTGAAAGGTCAGACGCTTGTCTCTGAGCAGATCTTTCTGTCAGCTCAGTGGGGCTCCAGGCAAAACTTGCAGCTTAACTGGGCTCCAGGAAGAACAACCCACCATCTTAGTCAGGTTCTAGACAAAATTTCATCTCAGTAGAGCTTTGGGCAAACATACAAGCACAACTGGGCTTTGGATGTAACAATCTGCCAACTCAAGTAGACCTCCCCTGTAAAGGAAAGCCAGTTAGATTGGGAGCTCAATCTTATCATGCCCCTTTTCCAACAACAACAGTATAAAAATAGAAGTCAATCACAAGAAAAAAAAATCAGAAAGAACACAAATACATGGGGGAGGAGTCAAGATGGCGGAGAAGTAGCAAGCTGAGACTGCTTCAGCTAGCCGGAGATCAGCTAGATACCTTATCTAAAGATTGCAAACACCTGA
>NW_026743348.1:0-3466 GCF_022355385.1 Mustela nigripes
TGGAAGGCAGAGTCAGAGGGAGAAGCAGGCTCCCTGCGGAGCAAGGAGCCCGATGTGGGACTGGAACCCAGGACGCTGGGATCATGACCTGAGCCAAAGGCAGCTGCTTAACCAACTGAGCCACCCAGGCGTCCCTCTGCGAGCCCTTCTTGTGAGGCAACAGGAATGTGCTGTGTCACAATGTGCCTACCTTGGCTAGCAGGGTAGGTGTAGAACACACAAATGGTGTCTGCCAGAGCCTTTGTCTCCAGAGAGACCCCTGACTCTTCCCTTCCCCTCGGGCAGATACCCTCAGATGAACAAATGAATTTTCTTGCCATACAGTCTAAACACTTTAAAAGGGGGAGGTGAACCATGAGAGACTATGGACTCTGAAAAACGACCTGAGGGTCATGAAGGGGTGGGGGATGGGAGGTTGGGGGAACCAGGTGGTGGGTATTAGGGAAGGCACGTATTGCCTGGAGGACTGGGTGTGGTGCAAAAACAATGAATACTGTTACATTGAAAAGAAATTAAAATATATATATTTTTTCCACATCCAAAAAAAAAAAAAAAAGTGGTGCTTTTGAGTAGGATCCCAGGATGAGTGAGACCAAACATGAGCTCTTTAGAAGGAGAACCTCAGTTTCCTATAATACTTTGGATCCCTCATCTCCCTTGGTTTTCTAAACCAGACATCTCTGGGGAACTCATCTCTCTGGTGCAGATCCTAAGGGTTGGACTGCCTGATATGAGGCACCAACTCCTCACTTTTCCAGAGGAAGCACCAGACTGGTGAGACCCCTCCCTATTGTGTGCTGGGCTCTGGGGCCTGAGTTTTTTGTGAAGACCAAATCTCTGCCTCTCTTACCTGTCTCAATGACATTCTTTTATCCGTTGATTGTCATCCAGATTTCAGATCTTTTTCACAGGGGAATGATCCGTATGTAGCTGTAGATTTGATGTGTTTATGTTTATGGGAGATCACTTCAGGATCTTCCTTTGCTGCCATCTTGAATCCATTTCCAGAATACATTTTGATAGTGTTTTATCAGACGAGATAGTCCCTTTTCATACTACTTCCTCAGCATCTAACAGGTGTATTATGTAATGGATTTTTCCTAAAGTAATTGCTCAAATCTATGAAATGGTATTAGTTTTACTCTTCCTGACCTGTTTTGACCTTTAAACTCTCTGAGTCCTAAATTCATGTTGCATTTTTTTTTCTAAGATTCTCGGAGGTGTACCCATTTTAAAAGCCTTTATTTATTCAATTGTTATTATTATTATTATTATTATTATTACCACTGACATTTACTGTTATGTCTCAGCACAGGTACTGATTGATGGGGGTGTTGTATGAACGTCCTCCCTGCTTGTTAACTACACTTTATGAGAGTAATGTAAACCTTCTCTTTTTGATGATTTACTGTATTCTCTCCTGAGGACAAAGTCAGGAGTGAGTCTATTGCTGTAAGGCCAAAGAGCATGATTGATAGTATTGATATAGAACAAGCCAAGTCATGGGCCTTATGTGCCTAATGGGTTCTGTAGGTGAGGGACAGATGGGAGTGATGTGAAGGGAGGGAACTGAAGTGACACGAAGAAATAATCTATTTTTATCTTCTCTAATGGCACCAGCCTGGATCAGAAAATTTCAGAGCACACAGAACCAGTGATTCAGAACTCATATTGTAATTATACATCCATTATTTTCATGCGAGCTCTTGGATCATGATTTATCAGATATCAGTCTAATAAATGATTTCAGAGACATAGAGAGCTGGAAAGAGCATTGTTGGAAATGAGTTACTTTTTGTGAACCCAGCAGAGAACTGATGTCACAGGAAGAAGAAGCAACCTGAAAACTAGAGAGTGACAGGCACTCACTGGGAGAAGTAAGAATACAGCATTATTCAGGGCAGACACAGACTGAAGAAGTTATAAACTCAAACAAAGGTGAAACCAGGAAATTTTAACAAATTGAGCAATGACACAAGCAAGCATATGTTGGATCAAACTTCAAAGAATAAAATAAATGTCCATGAGTTCATATGAAAAAATAAATAACAGAAAAATTATTCATGATATAGATACAGATATTCCTGCTACCAAGAGGTAGAGTTTAATTCCCTTCCCCTTGAGTGTGCACTGAATTTAGTGATTGGCTTCTAGCTGATAGAGATTTGAGGGGAAAAAGTATAACTTTTCAGCAGAGAAATCTGGTAGGTGCCATCTAAACCCTGTGATCAAGCTCCATCCCCAGTTATTAGTCAAGCTTCTGTCATGTACATCCTGATATGATGCATAAAAAGGGGACTCACCTTTGTGCTATACTTCCCCCCAAACATAACTCCAGCCTAATTAATAGAAAATATCAGAAAAATCCAAAATGAGAGAACTTCAAATGTGAAAAAGTCTTGAAAAAAAAAAAAAGGGCTATGGGAGTATCACAGATTGAGGAGACTAAGCTGATACATAACTAAATTCTATGTGTTATCCTTATTTGGATTCTGAGAGAGACAAAGGACACTAGTGGAAGACACTGGTGAAATCAGAATAAAATCTGTAGGTAGTTAACAGTGGTACCGATGTTCACTGCTCAGTATTACAGACATAACATGGTTGTATAACATGTTGACAGCAAGAGAAGCAACTTCCAGAAGTCATCACTTTTAGCCTTTCAGTAAGAAAAATCAGGACAAACTGGAGATCAGTAGATTCTCTTGGGCTCCTCAGAGAACCAAGGCTTCAAGACTAGCTGCCACCCTGAAATTTAGAGAGGCAGGCATATCCAGAGAGACAGGAGCTGAGCCTGTGACTGCCTCCTGAGGCCCATAGCAAGCACATTGAAGCCACAGACACGTGGGGAGACTTACATGATACTTTTCACAAATGGCTGGAGGCTGGTTGTGACTCATTGGGAAAATCCTGGGGGCCACCATTTTGGGGCCTTCTCCATCAGAAGCCCCGTAGGTTCTCATGGTGAGGATGGAGAAAGGTGCCTTTGTGGCTTTGGAGGGGGATGGATGAGAGGAGGAGGTAGTTGGGGCATAGGAATTATTTGGAAATATGTCCAGATCTTTCTATAGAACAGAAGTGTGCTCTCCAGGAGAAATAACCTGGCCTGAATGCAATTCGGAAATCTTATCCCAGCCTGTACCATGTAAAAATTAGAGACAAAAAGCATATAGAATTAATTAAGTTTAGTAATTAAGTTTCAGTATTTTCTCTTCTTTATAAGTGACCTGGATATCTAAAGAAAACCATTAACTCAGGTTAGCATAATTTTAAGGTTTTAGGTTATGTAAAGAGCTTGGAAACTATTTTTATACTACAAATTGTAAGTACTGTTGAAATAAAGTTGGTCAGAAGAAGGTTCAATTTGGTTAAAGAAAAATTTGCATTTTTGATAGTCTGAAACAGCTGTAGCCACAGGCGGGTTTATTTAATCAGGAAACCTTTGTAATTTTGGGAAGAATGTACC
>NW_026743349.1:0-3465 GCF_022355385.1 Mustela nigripes
ACACATGTGTCTGATAGCCATTTGTATGTCTTCATTGGAGAAGTGTCTGTTCATATCTTCTGCCCATTTTTTGATATGATTATCTGGTTTTTGTGTGTTGAGTTTGAGGAGTTCTTTATAGATCCTGGATATCAACCTTTTGTCTGTACTGTCATTTGCAAATATCTTCTCCAATTCCGTGGGTTGCCTCTTTGTTTTCTTGACTGTTTCCTTTGCTGTGCAGAAGCTTTTGATCTTGATGAAGTCCCAGAAGTTCATTTTCACTTTTGTTTCCTTTGCCTTTGGAGACATATCTTGAAAGAAGTTGCTGTGGTTGATATCGAAGAGGTTACTGCCTATGTTCTCCTCTAGGATTCTGATGGATTCCTGTCTCACATTGAGGTCTTTTATCCATTTTGAGTTTATCTTTGTGTACGGTGTAAGAGAATGGTCAAGTTTCATTCTTCTACTCCAATGAGGACATACAAATGGCTATCAGACACATGAAAAAAATGTTCATCATCACTAGCCATTAGGAAGATTCAAATTAAAACCACATTGAGGTACATATAATACATATAATGACATATATAGAGAAACTTGTAAATTTCAAAGATAAAGAGAAAATCCTGAAAGCAACTAAGGACAAGAGGTCCTTAACCTACAATGGAATACATACAAGGCTGGCAACATATCTGTCCACAGAGACCTGACAGGCCATAAAAGACTGGCATGCTATATTCAATGTACTACATGAGAAAAATATGCAACCTAACAATACTCTATCCAGCAAGGCTGTCATTCAGAGTAGAACAGATAAAGAGTTTCCAGGATAAACAGAAACTAAAAGAATTTGTGATCACTAAACCAAGAAAATATTTAGGGTCAAGAAAATATTTAGGGGACACTTTCAGCAAAGAGAAATCCCAAACATAACACAGACCAGAAAAGAACAGAGAAAATCTATAAGAACAGTGACTTTACAGGTAATACAGCAGACAAAATTCACATCTTTCAATAATTAGTCTAAATGTAAATGCATTAAATGCCCCCAATCAAAAGACACAGAATATCAGATTGGGAAAAAAAAATCCATTGATATGCTGTCTACAAGAGACTCATTTTAGACAGAAAGACACCTCCAGATTCAAAGTGAAGGTATCCAAATCATTTAACATGCTAATGGACATTAAAAGAAAGGTGGAGTAGCAATCCTTATATGAGACAAACTCGATTTTAAAACAAAGACTAATAAGAAATGAAAAAGGACACTATATCAGAATAAAAGAGTCTATCTGAAAATAAGATATAACTGTAAATAGTTATGCCCCTAACGTGGATGCAGCTAAATATATAAACCAATTAATAACAAAATTAAACAAACACGTTGATAATAATATAATAATAGTAGGGAGGGTTAGCACCTGACTCACAGCAATGAATAGATCATCTAAGCAGAAGATCAACAAGGACAAAGGGGCTTTTAATGACACACTGGGCGAGGTGTACTTCACAGATATATTCAGAACATTTCATCCAAAACAACAGAAAACATATTCATCTTGAGTGAACATGGAACATTCTCCAAAATAGATAGAATACTGGATCACAAATCAGGTTTCAAACAATACCAAAAGACTGAGATTATACATGCATATTTTCAGAGCACAATGCTTTGAAATTTAAACTCAATCACAAGAAAAAAATTGGAAGGAACACAAATAGATGGAGGTTAAAGAGCAGCCTACTAAAGAATGTATGGGTCAACCAGGAAATTAAAGAATTTAAAAAATACATGGAAGAAAATGAAAATGAAAACACAACAGTTTAGAACTTTTGGGAGGCCACAAAAGCTGTCCTAAGACAGAAGTATATACCAATACAGGACTTTCTCAAGAACAGCAAAAGTCCAAATACACAACCTAACCTAACATGTAAAGAAGTTGGAAAGAGAACAACAAATAAAGTCTAAATACAGCAGAAGAGAAATAATAAAGAATAGAGCATTTTGTTTCCTTTGCCTTTAAAGACATATCTTGAAAGAAGTTGTTGTGGCCGATGTGGAAGAGGTTACTGCCTATGTTCTCCTCTAGGATTTTGATAGATTCCTACCTCACATTGAGGTCTTTATCCATTTCCAGTTTATCTTCGTGTAGTATAAGAGAATGGTCGAGGTTCATTCTTCTATACATAGCTGTCCAATTTTCCTAGCATCATTTATTAAAGAGACTCTTTTTTTCCACTGGATTTTTTTTCCTGCTTTGTCAAAGTTTATTTGACCATAGAGTTCAGGGTCCATATCTGGACTCTCTACTCTATTCAAATCAATACCACATTGAGATATCACCTTACACCATTTAGAATGGCCAAAATTAACAAGACAGGAAACAACAAGTGTTGGAAAGCATGTGGAGAAAGGGGAACCCTCTTACATTTTTTGTGGGAATGCAAGTTGGTGAAGCTACTTTGGAAAACAGTGTGAAGATTCCTTTAAAAAATAAAAATATTTACCCTATGACTTTGCAACTGCACTACTGGGTATTGACCCCCAAAGATACAGATGTATTGGAAAGAAGTGCCACCTGTACCACAATGTTCATAACAGCAAAGACCACAGTCACCAAACTGTGAAAAGAGCCAAGATGCCCTTCAACAGATGAACGGATAAAGAAGATTTGGTCCAAGGCGCTTGGGTGGCTCAGTGGGTTAAAGCCTCTGCCTTCTGCTAGGGTCATGATCTCAGGGTCCTGGTATCAGGTCCCACATTGGGCTCTCTGCTCAGCGGGGAGCCTGCTTCCTCCTCTCTCTCTCCCTCTCTCTCTCTCTCTCTGCCTGCCTCTCTGCCTACTTGTGATCTCTGTCTGTCAAATAAATAAATAAAATCTTAAAAAAAAAAAGCAGGAATGAAAGGAAAGCTACCAAAGTAGCTCATAGCTGGCTATGAGGCCAGCATTACCTCGATCCCCAAACCAGACAAAGATCCCACCAAAAAGGAGAATTGCTGAAAAATATCCCTGATGAAGATGGATGCAAAAATTCTCAGTTTGATACTTGCTATTAGGATCCAACGGTACATTAAAAGGATTATTTCCCTTTTAATGTAACAAAGTGGGACTTATTCCGGGGCTGCAAGTATGGTTCAACATCCACAAATCAATTAATGTGATATACACCATAATAATAAAAAGAAGGACAAGAACCAGATGATTCCCTCAATAGATGCAGAAAAAGGAGTTGACAAAACATAGCATCAGAATGTCCACTGGAAAAAAGACAGCCTCTTCAATAAATGGTGCTGGGAAAATTGGACAGCCACATGCAGAAAAATGAAATTGGACCATTTCCTTACACCACACCCAAAAATAGACTCAAAACGGATGAAGGACGTCAATGTGAGAAAGGAATCCATCAAAATCCTTGAGGAGAACACAGGCAGCAACCTCTTCAACCTCAGCCGCAGCAACATCTTCCTAGGAACATCGCCAA
>NW_026743350.1:0-3465 GCF_022355385.1 Mustela nigripes
AAAAAAAAAAAGAAATGGGCAGAGGACATGAACAGACATTTCTGCAAAGAAGACATCCAGATGGCCAACAGACACATGAAAAACTGCTCCACATCACTCGGCATCAGGGAAAAACAAATCAAAACCACAATGAGATACCACCTCACACCAGTCAGAATGGCTAAAATTAACAAGTCAGGATATGACAGATGCTGGAGAGAATGCGGAGAAAGGGGAACCTTCCTACACTGTTGGTGGAAAATGCAAGCTGGTGCAACCACTCTGGAAAACAGCATGGAGCTTCCTCAAAAGTTGAAAACAGAGCTACCCTATGACCCAGCAATCACACTACTGGGTATTTATCCTAAAGATACAAATGTAGTGATCCAAAGGGGCATGTGCACCCGAATGTTTATAGCAGCCATGTCCACAATAGCCAAACTATGGAAAGAACCCAGATGTCCATCAACGGATGAATGGATAAAGAAGATGTGGTATATATTTTATATATACACACATGCGTGCACGCACACACACACAATGGAATACCATGCAGCCATCAAAAGAAATGAAATCTTGCCATTTGCGATGATGTGGATAGAACTAGAGGGTATCATGCTTAGCGAAATAAGTCAATTGGAGAAAGACAACTATCATATGATCTCCTTGATATGAGGAAGTGGAGATGCAATGTGGGGGGTTTAGGGGAAAAAGAATAAATGAAACAAGATGGGATCGGGAGAGAGACAAACTGTAAGAGACTCTTCATCTCACAAAACGAACTGAGGGTTGCTGGGGGGAGGGGAGGAGGGAGAGCGTGGTGGAGTTATGGTCATTGGGGAGGGTATGTGCTATGATGAGTGCTGTGAAGTGTGTAAACCTGGCAATTCACAGATCTGTAGCCCTGGAGCTAATAATACACTATATGTTAATAAAAAAATAAAAAAATTTTTTTTTTAAATGCTCAACATCACTCATCATCAGTAAAATACAAATCAAAACCACAATAAGATACCACCTCACACCTGTCAGAATGGCTAAAATTAACAACACAGGAAACAACAGATGTTGGTGATGAAGGAGAGAAAGGGGAAGCTTCTTATATTGTTGGTGTGAAAGCAAATTGGTGCAGCCACTCTGGAAAAGAGTATGGACATTCTTCAAAAAGTTTAAAATAGAACTACCCTACAACCCAGCAATTGCACTACTACATATTTATCCAGAGGATACAAAAATACTGATTCAAAGGGGCACATGCACCCCGATATTTATAGCAGCATTATAAACAATGACCAAATTATGGAAAGAGCCCAAATGTCCATCGACTAATGAATGGATAAAGAAGATGTGGTACAGCTATATACAATGGAAAATTATTCAGCCATCAAAAAGAATGATATCTTGCCATTGGCAATAATGTGAACGCAACTAGAGTGTATTATGCTAAGCAAAATGCTAAGCAGAGAAAGACAAATACTATATGATTTCACTCATATGTGGAATTTAAGAAATAAAACCAATGAATATATGGGAAGGAGAAGAAAAATAAAATAAGGTAAAAACAGAGAGGAAGGCAAACCATAAGAGACTCTTACCTACAGAGAACAAAGTGAGGGTTGCTGGAAGAGAGGTGGGTGGGTGTTGGGCTAAATGGGTCATGGATATTAAGAAGAGCACATGTTATGATGAGCACTGGGTGTTATATGTAAGTATGTAAGTGATGAATCATTAACTTCTTTTTTTTTAAATCTATTTTTAATTTATTTTCGGCATAACAGTATTCATTATTTTTTCACCACACCCAGTGCTCCATGCAATCCGTGCCCTCTATAATACCTACCACCTGGTACCCCAACCTCCCACCCACCCGCCACTTCAAACCCCTCAGATTGTTTTTCAGAGTCCATAGTCTCTCATGGTTCACCTCCCCTTCCAATTTCCCCCAACTCCCTTCTCCTCTCTAACTCCCCATGTCCTCCATGCTATTTGTTATGCTCCACAAATAAGTGAAACCATATTGCTGCTGCCCCTTGGAACAATTTGTTACTTAAACTGTAACCCCTGGAGGATTTTACTAGTTGCCAAGCACATTTAGATATGGCCTTAAGAAACACTGATACTGACAACAGGTCTTTGGGGAGAAGGACGATGTACGACCGTGAAGCTGGGCAGCTGGGGATGCTCGCTCAGGGCCGAACACCGCCTGCTTCAGGGAAGCCGAGCACCCGGGAACACCCGGTCAGCTCAGGGTGGAACGAAAACCGCCTGCTTCCCTTTTTCGTGATTGCTCCTTTCTCTTCCCAGAAGTGCTCGTTGTTAGTTAGATGAGTCCTTTGAATGTGCTTGGTTAACTATAAACCTCACCCTCCTCCTTGCTGGCCTGCAAGACGTGACTGTGACTAACGTGTGACCTTCATCAATCCTTCTGTTGGCTATTGTTTTCTATCTAATAAAAGTGAGACTGTGGAGTTGCTCGTGGCAGCAGTCCTTTTCGACTGTTGTCCCCTGCTCCCAGTCTTTTGCAGCTGACTTGTTTGTGCCTAATTCTTCTCTCGTCGCCGTCACGGACTGGAAGTGGCACCATATTGTAATTGACTCTCTCTGCTTGACTTATTTCACTCAGCATAATCTCTTCCAGTCCCGTCCATGTTACTACAAAAGTTGGGTATTCATCCTTTCTGATGGAAGCATAATACTCCATAGTGTATATGGACCACATCTTCCTTATCCATTCGTCCGTTGAAGGGCATCCTGGTTCTTGCCACAGTTTGGCGACCGTGGCCATTGCTGCTATAAACATTGGGGTACAAATGGCCCTTCTTTTCACTACATCTGTATCTTTGGGGTAAATACCCAGCAGTGCAATTGCAGGGTCATAGGGAAGTTCTATTTTTAATTTCTTGAGGAATCTCCACACTGTTCTCCAAAGAGGCTGCAACAACTGGCATTCCCACCAACAGTGGAAGAGGGTTCCCCTTTCTCCACATCCCCTCCAACACATGTTATTTCCTGTCTTGTTAATTTTGGCCATTCTAACTGGTGTAAGGTGATATCTCAATGTGGTTTTAATCTGAATCTCCCTGATGGCTAGTGATGATGAACATTTTTTCATGTGTCTGATAGCCATTTGTATGTCTTGGCATCACGTTACCTGATTTCAAGCTTTACTACAAAGCTGTGATCACCAAGACAGCATGGTACTGGCATAAAAAGAGACACATAGACCAGAGGAACAGAGTAGAGAGTCCAGATATGGACCCTGAACTCTATGGTCAAATAATCTTCGACAAAACAGGAAAAAATATACAGTGGAAAAAAGACAGTCTCTTCAATAAATGGTGCTGGGAAAACTGGACAGCTATATGTAGAAGAATGAAACTCGACAATTCCCTTACACCATACACAAAGATAAACTCAAAATGGATAAAAGACCTCAACGTGAGACAGGAATCCATCAGAATCCTAGAGGAGAACATAGGCAGTAAG
>NW_026743351.1:0-3464 GCF_022355385.1 Mustela nigripes
TATTAGAAGAAATTGTACCCCAAATTTTTTAGAAGAAAAAACCCCATGTGTATACAAAAATAATGTTAGATACAATGAAGGATAAAATATGACTATAATAATGAAGGTTAAAAAAGATTATTTTCCAATGAAAGGCATTGTTAAGATAAACTAGTTAACATTAAAAGAAGAAAGGGTAAATGTTAAAAAAAAATTAGCAGAAGAAAAAAAAGAAAATTAAAAAAAAACATTAACTGCAAGACTAAAGAATCATGGGGAAAAAGCCATGAATTCTATGCTTTGCTTTCTCCTCCTCTGTAATTGTGCTGTTATCCTTGGTAAATGAACTTGGTCTTGGCTGGATTTCTTGTTGATCTTCTGAGGGAGGGGCCTCTTGTAGTGATTCTCAAGTGCCTTTGCCGGAGGTGGAATTACACCGCCTTTACCAGGGGCCAGACTAAGTAATCTTCGGGAGCTTTTATTCCCTGAACACTTTCTGTAGAGTTCTGGAGGACGGGAATGAAAATGCCGGCCTCCCAGTCTCTGCATCCCAGAGTAGACGAGAGCTTGGGGCCCCATTCCTCAGTGCGCCCTCAGAGAAAAGTGCTCAATTACTCCCGTCTCCCTGGTCTCCAGCCACACTCGGAACTCACCCAGCCTGTGCCCAGTTCAAGGTAACCCCGAGTTGAGAGCTCAATTCTCTGCTCTGTCTCTGTAGCCGGCTTCCCCACTCTAATACCTGTGAGCTCTTTCATAATCAGACACCCCGGATCCTTCTGTGACCAGAAGGATCTGGGACCGATCCTTCTGGGGCCAAGCTGACCCCGCATGGACTTCATCCCAGTTTAGCCTCTGGAGCAATGTCCCTCAGTGGATCAGACTTTTAAAAGTCCTGATTTTGTGCTCTGTTGTTCTGCCACTTGCTAGGATCTGGCTCCTCCCACCACAAGTCTATCTTGCTGTCACGTTGGATTCACTTCTCTGCTGGTCCTACCTTTCAGAAAGTGGTTGATTCTCTGTTTCTAGAATTGTTTCTCTTCTTCTATTTGATCTCCTGTTGGGTTTGTAGGTGTTCACAATGCTTTGACAAGCTATGTAACCCATCTCCTGCTACCTGATGTTGTCTTAACCAGCTGCTTCTCCACCATCTTGCGTGTGTGTGTGTGTGTGTGTGTGTGTGTGTGTGTTTAAAGATTTTATTTGACACAGAGGGAGAGACATCACAAGTAGGCAGAGCAGCAGGCAGAGAGAGGGGGAAGCAGGTTCCCTACTGAGCAGAGTCTGATACGGAGCTCAACCCCAGGATGCTGAGATCATGACCTAATCTGAAGGCAGAGGCTTAACCCCCTGAGACACCCAGGTGCCCAACACATGTAGTGTTTTATTTTATCATTTTCCTTACTTCTCTGAAGGGAAAAGGAAGTGGTGACTGGAGCCTGCTTTCTGATTTGAAGGAATGGGATATAAGAGATTTGAAAAAATAGTGTTCATGCTGACATGGTCCTCAGTGCACAGTGAGCAAAGGTTTGAATCTTGGACTTGGAGGTGTTGGTGTTCAGGGAAGATGATGTCCAAGTTTCCAGCATGTAGAGTCACTTGGCTGGTCTTCCTACTCGGACCAGTTCCTGCCTTCCTAAGGGGAGCTTGAAAGTGGCTTGTTACCCTAGGGCACTTGAGTAATGATTTGGATGAGACACCTGGTTCCTGCCTTCCTAAGGGGAGCTTGAAAGTGGCTTGGTACCGTAGGGCACTTGAGGAATGATTTGGATGAGACACCTGGGTGGGCCAGTGTAGACAAACTAAGGGAATTCCAGAGCTAATGATGAATACATTTCTGAGGCTGGAGTTTGCTTCTCTGTGAGTAGCATTGAGCTGGGGCGGAAAGCAGTCTCTGGATCTTAGGACTCATCGTGTGAGCTGGTCTGAGCCGGAATGCATTGTCAGATCAGACAGCTGGGAGATTGTGAGGTCATGGTGGTGGACCATTACTCTTGAGGCAAGGCCACCCTGCTCCAGGGATAGGGCTCTGCTACCTGGTCAGCCCTACTACTGCAGATGTACCACAAAAGTTATTTTCTCTTTGGTTCTCATGCTCTTGGCTCAGCAGGGTGGTTGGTGGGAAGCCACCCACAGGCAACCTTATTGATTCTTGCCCAGGTGCCCCTTGCTTCCTCAGATGAGGCATAGCAGGTATTCTCTACTGGTGTCTATTAATTCAACCATCAGAAGCACTTTTTCCAGAGCCACACCCCTGAGAAATCCTCCACTTTCCTGTGCTGTGTGGAAGAGGCCAGTTTTCAATTGGGACTGAAATCTCAAATCCTGCTATTAGATTCCAAGGCCACACAGTTCTCCATTCTTAATGATGCTCTAGTTGTGCTTGAGTCCTGATGTGCAAGACTGAGGCCAAACCTGGGCAGCCTGCTGCTGCTGCTCAATTTGTTTCCCAGAGTCAAGAGTCTCATATGTTTTTTCTCCTTCTCAACTATCTTCCAATTCAGGTTTCCCACCCTGTCCCTATGATCCTCTGTGTTGTTCCTTATATTCCACATATGAGTGAAACCATATGATAACTGTCTTTCTCTGCTTGACGTATTTCACTTAGCATAATCTCCTCCATCACCAGCCATGTCAATGCAAATGGTAAGTATTCATCATTTCTGATGGCTGAGTAATATTCCATTGTATATATGAACCACATATTCTTCTTCTTTTTTAAAAGGATTTTGTTTATTTATTTGACACAGAGAGAGAGAGACAACTATCACAAATAGGCAGAGAGGCAGGCAGCGATAGCAGGGGAAGCAGCTCCCCACTGTGTAGAAAGCCCTATGCATGCTCGATCCCAGGAATCTGAGATCTTGACCTGAGCCACAGGCAGAGGCTTAACACACTGAGTCACCCAGGGGCCCCTGAACCACATTTTCTTTATACATTAATCTGTTGAAGGACATCT
This sequence comes from Mustela nigripes, assembly GCF_022355385.1. Lineage (NCBI taxonomy): Eukaryota > Metazoa > Chordata > Mammalia > Carnivora > Mustelidae > Mustela > Mustela nigripes. The sequence continues at coordinate 2,936 of NW_026743351.1, forward strand.
CTGCTCCTTCCACATTTTGGCTATTGTGGACATTGCTGCTAGGAACACTGGGGTGCATGTGCCTCTTCATTTTACCAAATCCATATGGTAGATACCCAGGAGTGCAATTGGTGGGTCATAGGGTAGCTTTATTTTTAATGTCTTGAGGAAACTCCATGCTGTTTTTCAGAGTGAGTGTACCAGCTTGCGTTCCAACCAACAGTGTAAGACAGTTCCCTCTTTCACTGTTGTTTAATATGTTTCACATCCTCATCAACATTTGTTGTTCCCTGTCTTTTAATTTTTGCCATTCTAACAGGTGTAAGGTGGTGTCTCATTGTGGTTTTGATTTTTATTTCCCTGATGGCAAGTCATGTGGAGAATGGTTTCTTGTGCCTGTTAGTCATCTGTATGTATTTTGGGAGAAGTGTCTTTTTAGGACTTCCGACCATTTCTTGAGTGGACTCTTTGTTTTTTGGGTGTTGAGTTTGAGAAATATTGTGTAAATCTTGGATACCAGACCTTTAACTGTAATAGCATTTGCAAATAT
>NW_026743352.1:0-3464 GCF_022355385.1 Mustela nigripes
TGCTTTCAACCAGACTCCAAGTTAATGCTGGTCCCCAGATGCAGGGCCCTCTCGCTCCTATTGGGGTATTACTTTCCAACCGGTCGCCTCTGGTGGCTCCCTCCCCGTTTTGTATATCTTCTGATATCAGTCCGCTGTTTCCACTCCACTTTACCTGCCCACTGGCGTCTTCGGCCCCTGTAGAGATCCAGAAGTGCATAATTGTGATCTCTGGCTGATTTCATGGGTGATTGGAGTTCTTTAGTAGGTAATCAGCTCACTTTAGGGTACAGGTTGAAAAGGCGCCTCCTCCTACTTCCCCGCCAATTTGACCCCCTGCTCTGTTTGCTAGGATCTTGTTGAGAATCTTAGCATCCATATTCATCAGTGATATTGGTCTGAAATTCTCCTTTCTGGTAGGGCCTTTGCATGCTTTGGGGATCAGGGTAATGCTGGCTTCATAGAAAGAGTCTGGAAGTTTTCCTTCTGCTTCAATTTTTTGAAACAGCTTCAGGAGAATAGGTGTTATTTCTTCTTTGAAAGTTTGATAGAATTCCCCAAGGAATCTGTCAGGTCCTGGGCTCTTGTGTTTTGGGAGGTTTTTGATCACTGCTCCAATCTTGTTACTAGATATTGGTCTATTCAGGTTGTCAATTTCCTCCTGGTTATTTTTGGGAGTTTATAGGTTTCCAGGAATGCATCCATTTCATCTAGGTTGCTTAGCTTATTGGCATACAACTGTTGATAAATAACTTCTGATGATTGTTTCTATTTCCTTGGTGTTCGATGTGATCTCTCCCTTTTTATTCGTAATTTTATGAATTTGGGCTTTCTCTCTTTTCTTTTGGATTAGTGTGGCCAATGGTATATCTATCTTATTGATTCTTTCAAAAAACCAACTTTTAGTTTCAATGATACTTTCTACTGTATCTCTGGTTTCTACCTCATTCATCTGAGCTCTAATCTTGATGATTTCCCTTCTTATGTGTGGAGTTGGTTTGATTTTTTGTAGAGTCTCCAGTTCTTTAAGGTGTAGAGACAGCTGCTGTGTTCTGGATTTTTCAGCTTTTCTGAGGGAGGCTTGGATGGCTATGTATTTCCCCTTAGGACCGTCTTTGCTGCATCCCATATGTTTTGGACCGAAGTGTCTTCATTCTCATTGGTTCCATGAATTGTTTCAGTTCTTCTTTGATCTGGTTGATCCAAGCATTCTTAAGCAAGGTGGCCTTTAGCTTCCAGGTGTTTGAGTTCCTTATGAACTTTTCCTTATGGCTGAGGTCCAGTTTTAAAGCCCTGTAATCTGAGAATATGCAGGGAATAATCTCAGCCTTTTGGTATCGGTTGAGTCCTGATTTGTGATCCAGTATGTGGTCTCTTCTGGAGAAGGTTCCATATGCACGTGAGAAGATTGAGTATTCTGCTGTTTTAGGGTGGAATGTTCTGTATATATCTATGAGGTCCATCTGGTCCAGTGTGTCATTCAATGTTCTTTTTTAAAAAAATTTTTAGTTTTTTATTTTTTCAGCATAACAGTATTAATTATTTTTGCACCACACCCAGTGCTCCATGCAATCTGTGCCCTCTCCAATACCCAACACCTGGTACCCCCAACCTCCCCTCCCCCATCCCTTCAAAACCCTCAGGTTGTTTTTCAGAGTCCATAGTCTCTCATGGTACACCTCCCCTTCCAATTTCCCTCAAATTCCTTCTCCTCTCCATCTCCCCTTGTCCTCCATGCTATTTGTTATGCTCCACAAATAAGTGAAACCATATGATAATTGGCTCTCTCTGCTTGACTTATTTCACTCAGCATAATCTCTTCCAGTCCCGTCCATGTTGCTACAAAAGTTGGGTATTCATCCTTTCTGAAGGAGGCATAATACTCCATAGTGTATATGGACCACATCTTCGTTATCCACTCGTCCGCGAAGGGCATCTTGGTTCTTTCCACAGTTTGGCGACCGTGGCCATTGCTGCTATAAACATTGGGGTACAGATTGCCCTTCTTTTTACTATATCTGTATCTTTGGGGTAAATACACAGTAGTGCAATGGCAGGGTCATAGGGAAGCTCTATTTTTAATTTCTTGAGGAATCTCCACACTGTTCTCCAAGGAGGCTGCACCAACTTGCATTCCCACCAACAGTGGAAGGGGGTTCCCCTTTCTCCACATCCTCTCCAACACATGTTGTTTCCTGTCTTGCTAATTTTGGCCATTCTAACTGGTATAAGGTGGTATCTCAATGTGGTTTTAATTTGAATCTCCCTGAGGGCTAGTGATGATGAACATTTTTTCATGTGTCTGATAGCCCTTGTATGTCTTCATTGGAGAGGTGTCTGTTCATATCTTCTGCCTATTTTTGATATGATTGTCTTTTTTGTGTGTGTTGAGTTTGAGGAGTTCCTTATAGATCCTGGATATCAACCTTTTTTCTGTACTATCATTTGCAAATATCTTCTTCCATTCTGTGGGTTGCCTCTTCATTTCCTTGGCTATGCAGAAGCTTTTGATTTTGATGAAGTCCCAAAAGTTTATTTTCGCTTTTGTTTCCTTTGCCTTTGGAGACATATCTTGAAAGAAGTTGCTGTGGCTGATATTGAAGATGTTACTGCCTATGTTCTCCTCTAGAATTTTGATGGATTCCTGTCTCACATTGAGGTCTTTTATCCAGTTCGAGTTTATCTTTGGGTACAGTGTTAGAGAATGGTCGAGTTTCATTCTTCTGCATATAGCTGTCCAGTTTTCCTAGCACCATTTATTGAAGAGACTGTCTTTTATCCACTGTATATTTTTTCCTGTTTTGTTGAACATTAATTGACCATAGGGTCAATCTACAGAAAGAGTGCTCTTATTTCTTTATTGATTTTCTGCTTTGATGATCTGTCTATCTATGAGAGACACGTGTTAAGATATCCTACTGTTAATGTATTCATATAAGTATGACTCTTTATCTTGATTAACAGTTTTCTTATGTAATTGGCTGCTCTCATATTGGGGGCATAGGTATTTACAATTGTTAGATCATCTTGGCAGATAGTCCCTTTAAGAATGATGTAGTGTTCTCTTGTATCTCTGACTACAGGCTTTAGTTTAAAATCTAATTTATCTGATATGAGAATCACCACCCCGGCCTTCTTTTGAGGCCCATTGTCATGAAAGGTGCTTCTCCATCCCTTCACTTTCAGTCTGGATGTATCTTTAGGTCCAAAATGGGTCTCTTGTAGACAACATATGGATGGGTCCTGTCTTTTTATCCAATCTGCAACCCTGTGCCATTTTATGGGCGCATTTAGGCTATTCACATTGAGAGTGATTATTGATAGATACGTTTTTATTGATATCATGTTACCTTTGAAACCTTTCTTTCTGTAGATTGTCTCTATATTTCTGTTCAATGATATTCTTAGGATTTTTCCTCTTTTATAGAAACCCCTTTAATATTTCCTGCAGTGTCAGCTTGGTGGTTGCATAGTCGTTTAAGCCT
>NW_026743353.1:0-3464 GCF_022355385.1 Mustela nigripes
GTAGAGGTCTCGTGCAAAAAGGCATTGACAGGTGTGCTAGTAATGGAAGAGCACCCAGAAGGCTGTTCAGAAGATGACTGGAAATCAATGAACAGAGTTCCATCATTTGAAATTTAAGTCATAAACTGAGCATTTAACAAGATTTTTTTCCAAATTTTCTCTATTTTATTAAATTGAACTAGCTGGAAATTAAAATTTTAAATTATTATAAAATAACTGTAGGATTATCCATTAAAAAAAAACAACAACCCAGTCATTTAAAGTAATAAACAATCAATTAATTTCATGGAAAGGGCCATTATGAAAAATAATTTTTTTCATTATTAACATTCTAGTTGCAACTAAAATTATTAAGCTAAAACAATTGAGTTTTATTTTAATTAGGTTAAACATTTGCTTATAATTATGTTTGATTATAACAAATATTCTTAATGGGCCTGTTCTTTCATATGAATTAAACTCTTATTGGCTTCAGGCCAAATTTTGAAAAGGATCTGAATTAGCTGATGCTACACCTATGTGTATATATTCTTTTTTAAAATTAAATTAAATTGTGTGTGTGTGTGTTCCAAAATTCATTGTTTATGCACCCCACCCAGTGTTCCATACAATACGTGCCCTCCATAATACTCACCACCAGGCTCACCCAACCCCCCACTCCCCTCCCCTCCAAAACCCTCAGTTTGTTTCTCAGAGTCTACAGTCTCTCAGAAGTGACTTGGGGGAAATTGGAGGGGGAGACAAACTGTGAACATTTATCAAGATTAAATAAACTTCCGAGAAAAGAAACACATTAAATATATGAATAGTTACAGCAGAAAGGAAGGATTTTTTTTTTTTTTTTTACATCAAATGAAAACTATTAAACAGAAGACATACTATGTTCGGTGAAATGTTCATTCTTGAGATTATTATCCAATAGAAATACTTATTTTTTTCCTATAAAAATGATTAAAACAAAAATAATTGAGCTTATTATTTGTTATATTTATTAGTGTTTATTAATTATTTGCTAGGAAAATATGTATTTAGCAGATTATTTTCTCCTTTCAGAAAATCATTAAGATTCCCTAAATATGACATATATCTTTAAAGGAAATAATGTACTTTAATTTCCTGCCCTCTAGTGACAAAAATAACACACTCATGCCTTTACATTGAACAAAGTGCATGCTTTAGTATCAGGAAATAGAATTATATTAGAGAATTTGGGGACAGACAATATGAGAAATTCTGGCTGTCATTAATGTGTTAAACTTTAGTGTAACAAATACCATGTTGGAATTTTATTTTATTCAGAGTTTGGTGCATGACATTAAAACTATTAAGTAAAAGTCGATATGCTGCTGCTAGCTCTCACTTGGCTATCTTTGACCTGTATCTATAATTACAGGCTATGTACTATAGGACCTGGTAACAACCAGGAAATCGGTAATTTAATATCTTTAATCTTAAGTATCAGAAGTGAAGAAAACTTACTATCTCTAAAAGTGACTGCCAATACTAAATTCATTTGAATCTTAAGTCTAGGCAGTAGTAAGCTGGATAACTTGCCTGGGAGTATAAGCCTGAGATAGAAATAATCAAATAGTTGATTGCTATAATAGGACTAAATAAGGTAGAACTTCTAGATTTGATTAAGTACAATGTTAACATTTTTTGGTATTCTAATTACTGACAGCATCATTGCTTCACTGTCTGAACATTTTGGCATTCCTGGGCCCAGGAATGTATGGAGCATTTGTGCCATGAATTTATCACCAACAAATTTACTGGGTGTCTGTGTTAACCCCATCTTTGGTGTCTGGTGACTAAATTCAAAGTGAAAGAGCTCCATCACACCATACTCTCAGGTCTTGTTGGAGCTCTGGGTTCTTGCATCCAGAAGGGGTGGCACTATGTTCTAATGTCATACAAACTGGGTCAATGCTTCACATCTGTAGAGGTTCTTTAAAACCCATTACCCTACTTCATAAGACATATGTTTAGGGTGGCAGACAGGAACTTGTTTTCATGGGGATGGAGGTCTTAGGTGGAAGTGGGTACTGCAGGGCCAGCTATTTCTGAGGCCACCGTCTGAGACCATTACAGCAGTGCTCTACCAAGCATAGCCAGAATGTCCCTTGAAAGGGTATGAGCTCTCCACCAACTTCCATGTTACTGCCCCTGTGTGGAGAACAGGATTGAGTGGGATGGCATCTTATGTGAGGTGTTAGAATATGAGTTTGGGACCAGTACACCCCATGCCGAGCTCTCACTCACTGTACATTACCTATATGACCATGACCGACTCTGCATCAGCATCTCTCTTCCTTACAACAGCCTTGTCAGATGGGTGTTATTCCCCCATGTGCAGAGGCACTAACTGATGGAAAGACTAACTTTTGGATCTCATGTCTATTGAGCTTCGAAACCTGACATCTTTCACTTAATACTGATTTTGTTACTTTTTTAAAAACAGAAAATAGTAATTGTTTCATTTTAGGCCTTAGAGACAGAAATTGCCAATGGTATTATATGCAGTGCATAGAGGAAAACCCAATGCATGACTTAAGAAGAAAGACAAAGAAGAGAATTAACATTCTCCAACTAAAAAAATACTAGAAAAAAGTATTTTCTTTTTTTTTTTTTCAAAGATTTTATTTATTTATTTGACAGAGAGAAATCACAAGTAGATGGAGAGGCAGGCAGAGAGAGAGAGGGAAGCAGGCTCCCTGCTGAGCAGAGAGCCCGATGTGGGACTCGATCCCAGGACTCTGAGATCATGACCTGAGCTGAAGGCAGCGGCCTAACCCACTGAGCCACCCAGGCGCCCTAGAAAAAAGTATTTTCAAAAACACTAGGAAAAAACCCATTTGAAGCAAGATTCATTATATCTATTTAAGAGATAAACCGAGGCTCAGAATAATTTTTTAAAGGGAGATAGTAAAAAGTATGGGCTCAGAATCACTTGTTAAATGGCAAAACCAGGGCCCAACATAGGTTTGGCTGTATCTACATCATTTCTACTATACTACATGTATTTTATCTTAAATAGCAATGCAGGCGTAGCTTCCTAATTTCTAGGATATATGAAGAAATGAAATAATTTTTAGTACAATTTTAAAAAAACTAAAAATATTTGTTTTTTGCTTTGTTTTGTTTTAGAAATTTTCAACCTGACTTTCCTGTCTCTGAACAATTTCCATAACTGTATTTCAAAGATGGGGAAATATCTTAGTAGGACATGCCTTCTGGTTGAAAGACTTGTAGAAGTAGTTTTTCTGTTCACCTCTCCAGTGATTTGGGGCTTCCTCTAGAATGTAGTCCTTGTTGGCCACTCCCTCTTTTTAGAAGGTGATGGGGAGAGGAGGATTCTTCATAAGAAACAATTGTTTTTGTTGGAGGTCTTGGTAAATGCAGGGGGCAGAGGATTTTCCAGTAATGGCAGGAACAATAGTTCACAGAAGAGTGGATGTAGCTCT
>NW_026743354.1:0-3463 GCF_022355385.1 Mustela nigripes
GGGGCATAGACATTTAAAATTGTTAGATCTTCTTGTTGGACAGACCCTTTGAGTATGATATAGTGTTGTTTTTCTGTTTCTAGAATTGCTGTTCTTCTTCTCTTTGATCTGCCGATGGGTTTGCAGGTGTTTGCAATCTTTAGATAAGCTCTCTAGCTGATCTCCTGCTAGCTGAAGTAGTCTCAGCCTGCTAATTCTCCGCCATCTTGACTCCTCCTCTCCTATAATTTTTTTCTTTTGAGTGAGAGAGAGAATGACCAAGCAGGAAATAGGGTCAGAGAAAGAGGGAGAAGCAGACCTCCCACTGAGCAGGGAGCCTGATGCAGGGCTTGATCCCAGCACTCTGAGACCACAACCCCAGCCAAAGGCAAACACTTTACTGACTGAGCCACCCAGGTGCCCCTGTCTTAGTTTTAATACTCGGGGTAGTTCAGGAGTTTTATTTACATTAAATGAGTTCTCTAAAACTTTGGGCCACCAACCATTTTTTTTTTTAAAGTTACTATATATTATCTTGAAACCTTGTGAAATGTGTTTGCTTGTGTGTAGTGAAACTTCAGTGATTCAAAAATGATTGGTCATTTTTGATCTGCCACCAGTTCTAAATAGCCAGATATGGTGGCAGATGGACAAGGCTCCGGGAACTGAGAGACGTGTGACTGCTCAGTCAGTATTTGTCACTAGGTTGATAAATGACCCTCAGGACTAGGAAGTGAGATCCCAGTCTCAACATCACTTGAGAGGCTTAGGAAAAGGAGAACCTTCTTGTGGGCTGTTCAGCTTCTAGAGCCATGTTTTTCATCCTCTGAATTGAGAAATATTAGTGGGTTATGAGATCAATGTAGTGGGCTGCAACCAGCATTTTTAAAAAATGGAATAAAACAGACTATAAAATATTGAGGTCTCTTCATGAATGGTTTTATTTTCGGAAAATTTGTTTCAGTATTTTGTATTTATGAATGTGTATGTTCTACCTGACAATGTAAAATCTATTTCAAAGAAGTTTAAAATATATTTTAAAAAAGAAAAACCACTATAAAAAAGAAAAACCACTATTCAGGACAATTTGAAGGCAAATGAAAGATCTAATTTGGAGGGAGGTGCTTCACTCCTGGAGCCCCCCCCCCCCAACAAGGATAAACACACTGAGTCCTTGGTTTTCTAGGAGGTGGCCAGCTGCTTGGGCCACACTGGCACATGAATCTCTTAAAGGGAATGCCTGCTCCCTACCATTGCAGATAGTACACACATGTCCAGCATATTCGCACACCTTCACTTGGAAGAGCTCCCCCAACTCTGGGAGACATTCCAAAGCACTGGTAGATTATCAGAAGTTAGCGTTCATCCAAGTATAGAATTCAAGAAAGGGGGCTGTTGGTTTCTTGCCTGAAGCTGCCTATAAAGCTTCATTAAAAAGGTCTCTTCTCTTCCTTCCCTACACATGCTACTGTTTGCTGGAGCCATGCATGAGCCCTTATTAAGCATGCACTTCTAAGCAAGGAGCATTGACTTCCTCTTAATTGAGGCATAATAATTAGAGCATTAGCACATTAGGAGGGTGAGACAGCATGTTTAGCTTTTGTGATTAATTATCTGAGGATTGTAATAAGTTGTTAAGACATTAATTACGCTGGCATGTTTACTGCTCTAGGTTGCACAGGCAACGTTTTGCTGGGGCAGGTTGTAACATGTCTAAGGAGGTAGTTGTGACGGGAGTCACAGGCGGATTGGGTCACAGAAGTGTGTCTGTGGAGCCCACAGCCCTGTCTGAGGGAGCAGGAATTGAGGCCTGCTTCTTTTCCTCCTGGTCATGTGTGGACTGAGCTTTTTTTAAATGTTGACAGTGAAATGAAGACACTGAGCTCTCCAAGTTCAAAGCTTCTTCAACCCTTCAATAAAAAGGTGAAACATGTCACACTATAGACAAAGACAGACTTGTGGGTCTTCCCCTCAGGCACACGTGTGCATCTGTCTGTTGTGTTGGCTGAGGGCAGAGGAGACAGCAGTGGGGAGGAGCCTGGACTCCTGAACTGGGCAGGAGCAAGGAAGAAGGGCCTGGAACTTCTGGGCAAAAGTATGAGGAAGAAAGCACTCTCCAAGACGGTTTTGATGTCACAGGGTAGGGCTACCTGTGCTGGAAAGGTGTAACCACAGGCTGGTGTGCAGAATGTGATGGAGGCAGATGATGGTCCTTATAACTTAAAGAGAACAGAAACTTATTACCGAGGAAGAGCAGTGTGGGGAGCCTGTACCTGGAGACATCCCTTACTAATTGTTTTAGGCTCTTTGTGTAGACTTCCCTAAGAGTAGGTTATATTCTTGATGACAGGGAAGATCAGGGACAGATGTCTAAGAGGTACATGAAATACACATTTTGGCCTAATGTTGAATAAAGCCACCACCAGGTTGTAGAACTGGGCTAATGTTCAGCTTAGGTAGGTTGACAAGTAGGAAGCATGGCTTAAAAGAAAGTAAATAGCTGATTTACTTCAAGATTACTTTGTTTAATGTTATAAGCACCAGATTTTTAAAAAAATCAGTAAAGATTAGAAATGGGATTTTATTTAATCTCTATTACTCCGCCTTGAATAGTTATTTATATTGTAATAAACATCTGTAGTTGCAAAAGGATATAGTGCTCTTCCTAAAACGGTCCAGATAACACACTCATATTAGCTCCCCATTAATTTTATCATTTTCCCATTTATTTAGCAATTTAAAAGTTCTAAATAATTAGTTTTATTCTTAAAATTAACAGCTTTCACAATGACCATTAATTTTTGAAGCATTTTACCACTGCAGTAATAAATGTATATTTAAACCTTAACTGGTAGAATTTCAACACATAAAGCACATAAGGAGATGTTCATTTCAAAGTCTGTGTACAATGCTTTCCTGTATTTGGAAGTAAGTATTTAGATGTTAACAATAACTGAATGATAAAATGATATGACCTTCTTTTTTTTTTTTTTTTCCTTTAAACTGAAGGAATTATCTTGACCAGAAAATCCGATGAACTAGGTGATCACACATAACTTCAAGGGTACTGGAAATTGTGTTGAAGTGCGCCTTTGGTTATTTAGCCTTCCACTGTCCATAGTCAGACAGAATAGCAGATTCTGGCTAAGCACCAAGTTCAAAGGCTGGTTTTAAGTGTATCTTAGCCTCCTTCATGGAAACTCAATGGCAGCTTCTGTGGAGGTTGAAACACCTTTATCAAGAGTTTGGGGCCATTCTTTAGGGCAGGTTGAGAAGGCATCATTTAAACTGAGAGAACTAATATCCAAGAATACCCTGGGGGTGGGGGTAGAACCTGGACCTGAGCTGCTCACCCTTGCCACCATCTTGCCATATAGGCAAGGGAGAGTCTCTTTATCCAGCCCAGTGTGGCCTGGGGAAGGAAGCAGGTTATACTTTATTACTTGGTTATATATTAAGCTATGTTAACTTTTCTCAAAGCTCT
>NW_026743355.1:0-3463 GCF_022355385.1 Mustela nigripes
TCCACTTAAGCATGTGTTATGAAGATAAGAGGCTTGGTGTTTTGCAAAGATAATTTCAGTGTTGAGCACACTTGAATGATCCTAACAGGTGCATTGTAATGTAACGAAAGGGACACGTACAATTACAAATCATTTCCCCAGGGAAAATTAGAGTGCTCCTTACTTTCTTTTCAGTAGCACCTATGAAGTTTGACTTCTTAGAATGGTTTTGCCATAGTGTGATTACTATTTTATAAATCACATTGAACAGAGGCATCATTTCTTTGGGATTCTAATTTCAGGTGTTTATGAAAAAAAATTTCACAGTTTGGATGTGAGAAAGGACATGAGGAGACCAAAGACCTGGGATTTTGCTAATCAGAATGAAACAAATGTTGAAAGACTTTTCAAATCTATTGTTGGTGGTACTCTGTGACTACGGTGAGTATTGAAAGTATGCTTCATGCTCTCAGTATCGATGAAGAAATGTAAATGTGAGGTTTATATAAATGCATGGATGTTGATGACTCTGGGGGGTGGGTGCAGTGGCTACAGTGCGGTACTTTTTAAACTGGGTTCTCTTAAAATTCTGTATTTATTGATTAAAAAAAATTTCCCTTTAAATAGATTTTAAGTCTTAAAAAGAATAAAAAACAAATCGCTTTCATTTAAACAAACTGGAGACAACATGTTGTGTTCTCTTTGACTGATTTCCTAGTATTTCAGTATTATACATTTAAACTCCACTCACACACATGAAATTACGTTTTTTAAATTGGGATTCTCTGTAAGATTCCACGCTCCTGGAGAGTTTTGCTGTTAGAATATATTTGGAGCCAGTCCAAATTTCAGTCCTTGCCAGTTGTATACCTTAGACGAGGTTCTTGTTGGCATCATGGGGTTACTGTGAAGATAAAATAAGAAAGGCGAGACACCTTGAGTGCCTGAGCAAATAGCAGGTGCTCACCATTACTCTTCTTCATTCAGTTTGTTTCAACTAAAAATCCAGTTCATTATTCAGAGAGTTTTACACAACTGCTGAATGAGCGGATTTGATATTATAAAACTTGCTACTTTTCTTTTGATGATTGCCAAGTATTTCAAAGACTTCTAGGCAGTCCATTGTTTAAGAGTGGAAATTGTTTTCAAATTGATCAAGAAATGTGATCCAAGGGATAGAGAATCCTGGGTGCCTCAGCCAGTTAAGCGTCTGTCTTTGGCTCAGGTCATGATCTTGGGATCCTGGGATCGAGCCCCGCATCAGGTTCCCTGCTGATCAGGGAGCCTGCTTCTCCCCCTGCTTGTGTTCTCTCTCTGCCAAATAAATAAATAAAAACCATAAAATTTTTTTTAAAAAAGGACCAGAGTGTACACTGTTCATTTTGTCCAGTGAATCTTCTCCCTCAACCTTTTCTTTTTAAAAAGTTTATTTAAGCAAGAAGATGCTTGATTTGCTGAAAATCAATCTGAGATTCAATGATCTTAATATCATTTATCCCTCCTTAAAAACAGATCACTCTGCGTATAAGAGCCTCATACAAAAAATTACAAAAAGTTCCTGGATTTCGTAATGATAAAGACTTCAGGATTTGCCATTTTCACAAAGTCCGCAAGGATGTTTGTCATTGTGGAAAGCAAGTATCTTACTGGAGTATAAGAATAAAAGTTCAACGAGCATAAAACAGAGCATAGAAGTTGAGTGTACATGCTATGCTGCTAATAGAAAAGGAAATATTTTCCTAGACCTGGGTTTTTCCCACTTCTCCATTTGATATTGATCAAAATATACCATTAGCAGTTGTTTTTTAAGCAACATGCTTATATCGAGATATCAGTTACTTAAATATAATAAAGGAAAGGGGAGAACGGAATTGAAAGAGTAGAGAAAACTATACTGTAGGAGCCAGAATGTGGTACACTCACATTGCTGTTTTCTAAATGAGGATGTATTCTAGTCTATAAAATCAGGAGTTCTGTAGTGAAGTAGCAAATTCTCTCTTCAGTACACACACGCTCTCTGAGCTGCTGAAACCCATCAATTGTATCTTTTTTCTCCACTACTGACTGGGCATGTGTGTCTTTTTCATTGATCGGCTGCCCATCAAATCGGAGTCTGATCTGCCTCCCCCTCCACTATCCCTATCATCGACCATAGGCTTTGTCAGTTAACTAAGTGATGTGTGGTCTCCATCTTAAAGTACATCAAAAACCATCCTGCCCCATGAGATTCAAATTAACCTGACTTTGGTTCTCAGTCTTAACTCCTTCCTTGGGCTGCGGTGAGTGTTAGAGTCTCTTTGGTTGCTGTTTATAAACAGGTGCTGAGTGGGCTCTGAACCAGGCACAGGCTCCCCCAGAATCAGCTACCTTCCTCAACCTTAACTCGTCTCCTCCGAAACGGACTATCTTGCAGCTTCTGTTTTGACTAAAGGAAAAAAAAAAAAAAGAAAAAGAACTTTATTCTATTATGGTTTTCAGGCAGATGATCAAACATTTCAGGTCCTTCCAAGTTTCATATATTTTATTTCATGTCTTCTTTAACAAGAAATGGGTGATGTGATGAACTATTTAAACACAAAACAATACCTCTATGTGCCAGTATATCCACATGCTGATTCTAATGATCATTAACTGAATACATGCAAGGGTATATTTAAAGATGACCAGCCCAAGTAATACCCTGAGGCTCTTTGGACATATATATGATATAGTATGATATGTGTATATTATGTAAGATAATAATAAATTAATACTTACACATGTTATTTTCCAAGCCAAAAGAGCCCTGCATGTCTTAAATCTAGAAATGTTTCTTACCCTAGCCATGGGCCAGCTGATTGTTGCACTGGCAAATTCTGTCTCCTTTGATATGTATTTGGATCAAGTTCAAAATAGAAACAAGGATTCCTGTGTGTCTGTGTTTTTTTCCACCCTTACTTCAGGTGCTCTCATGGGTCTCTTTTTTAAAAAGATAGGATTGATGTTAACTGAGTGATGCTTGTGGGCTAGAAGTCATCGATCGCATCTAGGCTGGTCTGGGATTCAGTGTAATTAAAACTGGCAAGGACAAGCCTGGGTATGTCATAAACATTCATTCTGTCCCTTGGGCGAACTGTGCAGAATAAAGTGTCAACATTTCTCATCCATCTACAAATTTCTGCTTTGTACAAACCAACAGCACTGGTTCCATTACTGGTGAAAATGCTTAAGTACTTGTCTTGAATATCAGAAAATGATGACTTTGAAGATACTTAGGGTCTTCCATTTTAAGGAATCAAGAGCAGTTTGTACAGCATCATGTAAATCAAGTTTTCTCATGTTACTATGTATCCATTTCCTCCAAATTATCTAAACACCAGAATGTGATTTTTTTTTTTATTATTTGAGATAGAGAGTAAGAGGGAGAGCATGAACGGCAGGGGGGTGCAGAGGGAGAGGGAGAACCAGGATCCCCCTGAGCAGGGAGCCTGATATAGGACTCTAT
>NW_026743356.1:0-3463 GCF_022355385.1 Mustela nigripes
TTCCTTACCCATGGCATGAAACCTTGTGGTTGGCATGTTGTCCAACGTTCAGTGTATGAGAAACCAGCATTCACCCTGAGGCCTCGCACATTCTTGAGAGCGACGAGGGCATAAACACGCATTGTGACCCTCAGCTGAATCCTGTCCTCCAATAAGTCCTCTCAGTGGCTGGACCATTAGATATCATAATGGGCTTGACATGTCCCTAGGCCCCAATTTTTAACCAGATTTCTGGTTGTCTAGTCGCCCCTAATCAACAACAACAACAAATCAACAACAACATAGCAATGGACTTCTTCCATCACACAGAATGACCCCAAACTCTTTGGACGGGGCCACACCACCAGAGAGTAAGACTCGTCATTCCCCATGAAGTCACTCGGAAATTTCACGACCATGATTGACACGATATCCAGAGACAAAAACTTGAGCAGAGCTTCACACTCGCCCTTTTTTCATAACCCTAAGAGTTGTCCTCATGGTCTGTAGATCAGTCCTGCCATACCTATGATCCGAAACATAAGCCGAGTTTGTGTTTTCAGACAACTGTCCAAACAGCCCTGGCCTACACACCCTACAGGCTCAGGCCCCTGGAGCCAAACCTTAGGAATGTGAATGCCCTCTCCAAGGGAATAGTATCTGCCCATTCCAATGGCCACCACCCAGTAAGAGGATAAACCTGCAAAGTCCCTGAGGCCATCCCAATATTTGTGGCTTCCCAGGACCAATGGGACAACCTGGGACCATCTCAGCACCTACCGGCACTCTGACCCGTAAACTGATGTTCCCAGAGGTAAAAAGGAACGAACAGGCCCCTAGGCACCTATCGGATCCATTGCTTTGGTTTCCAGGCATCTCTCCTCAGAGGCCTGGATTCAATAACAGCATATGGCTTTCTTGACTCACCCATCAGAAGAAATCTCAACTACACATGGGAAACTTGCACGATGGAGCTAAGTGAAAGCCTCTCTTTAGGAGAACCCTTCAGGGCCCCAGTGCCACCGCTTCATTCCAAGGTCTCTATAGACACGAAATCATATTAGGACACATCCACGGGGGAGTCCATTACAACTCAGCCTCCTCGGTTGCTCCCCCAGATCCAGCATATCTAACCTGTCTTGTTGCTTGGAGACAATTGGAATGTGAGGTGGGCTAACCAGCCATCCATCCTTAGAACCCTGCTTGGAATTGTTGTCCTGGAGCCCACCAACAAGTCTCAATTGTCCTGCAGAAGAATCTTTGCAGTTGGGACTACACACATCTCCCATCTTGGGAAAACCCCCATGGCCTCGTTATCTACCCCCCCCTTCAAGAAGGGGCCATCAGGGACGGAATGTCCAACCTGAGCGATCGTCTGACCCTCGTCATGACTTCAGATGCACGAGATCTCGATTCAGGTCTGTAGATTGTGCCTGCCATATCCTCACCCAGAAACCTAGGCCTTGCTGGGTTCTCAGACTTCCATCCCCAGACTACTGGCCCACAAGCCCTCCAGTTTGGCAATCCAGAACTATAATGCAGCACTCTGCCTGCCCTCCAGAAGAAAAAATTGCCCTTTGGGGCTACCCAGAAACCCCAAATGAGAATCAACTTGCACGCCATTCAGCTTTCCCCCAAATATATAGGCTGACCTGGGCACTAATGCCCTTTCTGACACAGCCTGATCCTGGACCTCCTGGCCCCACCAAGACAGCTGGCCGCACACTGAGCACATCGGACCCGACATGGCTTTAGGTCTTCATCTCTTCTCAACCTCGGTTTTCAGGCTTCAGAACCTAGACCTTATCTCCAATCATGGCCCGGGTGTGAAAACGATGCAGAAATCAGAACTCTTTCCCCATGGCAAGAAACCATGTGGTTGGCATGATGTCCAAGGTTCAGTGTCGTTGAAACCAGTGTGGCCCATGAGGCACCGCCCATGCTTGCGGGCCACATTGGTCAGAAACTCACATTGTGACCCTCAGCCTGAGCCCAGTCCTCAGGTAAGGCCTCTCAGTGGCTGGAAGGAGAGACATCATATTGGGCTAGCCATGCCACTAGGCCCCAATTTTTAACCATAGTTCAGGTTATACCTTCAATCTTCCCCAGGGCTCTGCTTTGAATTCCTCTTTAGTTGGGACACCTGAGGTAACAAACCTGAAAGAAGTCCTCCAATCTCACAGATTGACGAAAAACAATTGGAATCGGGCCAAATCCACAGAGAGCAAGATCCGGTAAGGGCACATGAGGCCTCCCAAACATTCCAAGGCCATCGCTGATACAAAATCCAGAGACAAAAGCCTGAGCACGCACTTCAGAGTCGCTCATTCTCCATATCCTGAAGAGTTCTTCAGAAAAGAACCTACACGGCACTCTAATGCACCCAAAATAAATAGTCTAACCTGGGCACCAATGCATTGTCTGACAAACTGAGGCCAGACCTCGTGACCAACACCCAGACAGCTGACCGCACACTGAGCACCTCAGACCCGCCATAGCCTTAGGTCATCATCTCTTCCCTAACTCAGTTTTCAGGCTTCAGAACCTAGACATTATCTCCAATCACTTCCAAGGGGTGAGTGTGATGAAAAATCAGAACTCTTCCTTACCCATGGCAAGAAATCTTGTGTTTGGCATGTTGTCCGACGTTCAGTGTAGGAGAAACCAGCATTCACCCTGAGGCCCTGCCCATTCTTGAGTGCGACGAGGGCATAAACACGCACTGTGACCCTCAGCGTGAGTCCTGCCCCTAGTACGTCCTCTCAGTGGCTGGATCATTAGATGTCATAATGGGCTTGACATGTCCCTAGGCCCCAATTTTTAACCAGATTTCTGGTTGTCCAGTCGCCCCTCCCCAGGGCTCTACTCTGGAATAGCTCATTTGGTGGGACACCTGAGGTTGAAAAACAAAACAAAACAAATCAACAACAACAGAACAACGGACATCTTCCATCCAACAGAATGACCCCAAACTCTTTGGATGGGGCCAAACCCCCAGAGATAAGACTCGTCCATTTCCCATGAAGTCACCCGGATATTTCACGACCATGAGTGACACAATATCCAGAGATAAAAACTTGAGCAAGAGCCTCACCCTCGCCCTTTTTTCATATCCCGAAGTGTTCTCTTCATGGTCTGTAGATCAGTCCTGCCATACCTATGAACCGAAACATAATCCGAGTTTGTGTTTTCAGACAACTGTCCAAACAGCCCTGTCCTACACACCCTACAGGCTCAGGCCCCTTGAGCCCAACATGACGACTGTGCTTGCCCTCTCCAAGTGAATTGTATCTGCCCATTCCAATGGCCACAATCCTACTAAGAGTAAAAACCTCCAAAGTCCCTGAGGCCATCCCAATATTTGTGGCTTCCCAGGACAAACAGGGGCAATCTGGGCCCATCTGATCATCTTCCGGCACTCAGACCCGTAGACTGAGGTCCCCAGACGTAAAAAGGAATGAAGAGGCCCCTAGGCACCTATCGG
>NW_026743357.1:0-3463 GCF_022355385.1 Mustela nigripes
TGTTAGACTATTTCCTTAATAAGTGAACCATTCTCTTTAGGATCCAAAGCCTTCCCTTTTCCCCATCCCAACATGTTATTGAAACTGATGGCAATAAAATCACTGCATTCCAAACGCTGAAAAATTTAATGACTTGTCATTATAAAATAACATATTTATATGCTGAAAAAGGGTTGAAGAGAATGGTAATACATGTGCTTCTGGTGTCTATGGGAAATTCCATGTTTTATAGTTTGTGGTTAATGACATACACAGTGCCTCCAGAGCAAAATGGGCCACTTCCAAAGGTAAGATTGCTCCATCTTCATCCCATTCTTCCCTTGGGTTGTTTTTTTGTTTTTGTTTTGTTTTGTTTTTTTTAAGTTTACAGACCTCTAGTAATTAAAAATATTATCAGTCTCATTGGAAAATCTTTGAGCCACAGCTTTCTCTGGGTTCATTCTCTCTAAGCCCAAAATCTCATGAATGCAGTCAAAGGCCTTTAGATATGTTATACTTGAAATGCCTCTGGTGTGTTCTGGAGAGTAACGTCATTTCTGAGCTATACCGATGTCGCATGTCAAAACTACTGGTCTTTTGGTCTTCTTAGGAGATCCTGTACTGTAAACTGAAATATGAGGGGAGTGCTTTTCAGTCTCCATTTAACTGTCATTCTTTGAAATATTTTATGTCTCCTGCCCAACTTCCTTCTACCCTTCTGAATGCTAGGTGACAGAGCCAGAGGGTGGCTGAGCAAATGAATGACCTTGGGTTCTGCCAGCCAAGGTCTGGAGTCATCGGCTATCACCTGAAAAGAGCCGGACTGCCAGGATCAATATGAGGAGCAGACTGGAGATCTGAAAGCAAAGACCAGAGCTTCACCTGCTGGGCAGGACCTATCTAAAAGGACCAGAGAATAACAGTCATAAATCACAGAGCCAAGAGGTTAGTGATAGGGAAAACAAATCAAAGTAAAAGAAGTCAAGGAATAACTTAGATCAGTTCCACGTAATTTCACCAGAAAAATGACTGGACTTAGCAACTCCCCTTTTGGGATTCTCAAGAGATTTCAACTCAAGTGAAGGGTCCAGTTTTGTTTGAACACCCTCTTCCTTGGCATGTGTTCCAGAGCTTTCTTGAATCTCCCTGGAAGGAATGTGAGGTATGTATAGAGCTTTCAGAGTTATCATGGCTGCCTTCAAGGCATGTCTTTCTAGTATTGAGACTGGTTTTGGTGCAGATGGTGCCCAATATATTCTCCAATATGGATTCTGGTTCCTGTCACGGGCTACTGGAGATGGATTAATGGCATGGAAACATGAAGCCATATGCATTCCAACAGAGATGTTAAAGAGCCAGTAGTGGGTACCAACAATTTGGTCTGGTTTATAAAAAACAGTCATTTTTTCCTACTAATATGGAGCAGGTCATACAATATAGAAGTAAGCAGTCTACAGAGCCTGGACCTTGTATGAACTGAAAGGTTTTAAGTTTCTCCAAAGCATCCTGATGCTTTCAAATCTATGACAGTACAAAAGCCAAAAACCCAATGACAACTGTACATAATTTCCAAATCATACATCCATTCTTCTCTTCCTTTACACACACATGATTTACCGATGAGTGTTCAATAGATGATAGACAAGACTGAGCCAACTCTCAGCTCATTTACACCCAAGTTGACAATAATGGACCTCACTACTGGGGCGGTGATTACAGCTTACAGGTAGTGGCTACATAATCATTAAGATTATCATCAATCTTAAGAATTGTAGGGTAGGCTGCTTTCTATTAATGGAATTGGAAATACTGGGGTTAGGGAAGAAAGAAGGCTCATGGAAGCCAATTGCTATCTGAAGGTATGATCTAAAAGCCAGAGGGGATTTAAGCTTTTTAAGGAGATTCTCATCTTTTGAAGTACTGAATATGCTGCAAATCAAACCAAGATATTAAAGTCACAACAAAACTGCACAGGGGAGTGAATTTCAATAAGTTTCAGTAAGTCATTTGTCAAATTCAGATCCTTGATAGAAAAAGGAGAAAATGAAGAAATCCAAGATGGGAGTATTTATTAGATAAGCATGGAAATCTTGAACCCCAAAATTCTCTATATCTTATGCCTCAACAGGAGTAGCCTCACCTCATCCCTGATCATGTTCCTGACTAGAAATAGTGCAATGGCTTCAGATGACACTGCTGCCTCTGATGACAGTACCTGTTTATTTCTAGATCTGCCCCAGCTCTCCTCATTGCCTCTGGCCAAATAATGTCATATCTTTGCCTAACTGAAGTGGTAAGTAACATAAAGTCCCTTGTCCAGGAAAAACTAGCTTACATGCCAAAGAAATCGGAGTACTTGAGTAAGTCAGACAGGCAGGAACCAGGGTATTACACATTTAAGTGGATCTTAGAGAGCTGGACTGAACTGTGAAGCAGAATATCAGATAGGACAAGGAAGTAGCTATCTTGACAATTTAACTCAGTTAATGATGAGACCAGCCAAACCAATTCCCCATTAGTATTTATAAAAGAAATACTAGATGTTGTCCCTGTCACCTTTCTTTTAGACTGTCCTCACTCACAAACTGATACCCAATGTCTGACAACATCTGGAGCAAATCCTGTCTGCTTGTATGACTCCTTGAAGCTGTATACAACACTGAAGCTGTATACAACAATGAGTAGAGATGTTAGACTTCCTCAGTACAGCCACAGCTGTACTGAAAGGGGGTTAGCAGACAGACGTGGCAACGAAGGCTAAGATATGGTGTGAATTTGGAAGAGATACTCTCTCTGGTTTGATCTTTACATATCTGAAAAAGAGAAATAACAATACCCTAGATTAGACTTTACATTGCTTGACAGTAGAGCCTGCTTTAATTCACTCTTATATTTCTTGCTCCTTAAAAGAGATCACAAACATTTCTGGACTCAACAAATAAAGAAAGGCTTTACTGTGGGGATTCAAGTGGCACAATGTAGAAATATACCTCAAATATCTGACATTACGAGGTGCTCACTACATCAAAGATTTCCCTGCTCCATATGCTTTCTTTTAAATCTGCTTCATATCTCTCCATTCTACTCTCTGCAAAGTGAATCACATGTTCTGCCCTCTTTAGGACAGTTATCATCTTCTGCCATGTCCATTAGAAGTGCCTTTTATCTGTTAATCCCTATCTGTTCCTCCCCCATTATCCACAGAGCTGGTTGTTACAATTTGTTACTAAATCAAAGAACTGATCATGCTAGCACTTGCTTTCCACTTACTTGAGGACAAAGCCAAAATTCCTTCTCCTAGAAAACACTGTCCTTTACTAGTATGGCAGAAACTGTATGGGCTAAGAGTTAGCAAATACTTAGGGAATGGCTGCTAACAAGTGAGTATTTGTTCAATTTAATCTCTTAAACTCGTTCCTTTGTCTGTAGAAGTTGTGTACAAATACTTAAGGTAGAGATATGCTGTAGTGTAGAACAGAAGAGA
>NW_026743358.1:0-3462 GCF_022355385.1 Mustela nigripes
TTTTTTTTTTTCCCTCTCACCTTGACCGCTTTCGATGGTTGTTGTAGTTTTAGAGGAAAACAGACTGCACCCTGACCTCCCTCTCAGAGAGAAGCCTCAGTCTGGCTGCAGAGCCCAGATGAGTTCCCCCTTTGCCGCTGGCAGAGCAGGTTTAGAGTCCTGGTCCCTGGGTAAGCAGGATCTTTTGCTTGTACCCAAAACCATGGCAGTGGCGGCAGTCTGGGAGCTCCAGACAAGCAGAGAGGTTCCAAGCAGCGATAGCACACTGATATTTTCCCGCTGGCCTGGCCACACTAATCCAAAAGAAAAGAGAGAAAGCCCAAATTCATAAAATTATGAATGAAAAGGGAGAGATCACAACTAATACCAAGGAAATAGAAACAATCATCAGAAGTTATTATCAACAGTTATATGCCAATAAGCTAAGCAACCTAGATGAAATGGATGCATTCCTGGAAAACTATAAACTCCCAAAATTGAACCAGGAAAATTGACAACTTGAATAGACCAATATCTAGTAATGAGATTGGATCGGTGATCAAAAACCTCCCAAAAAACAAGAGCCCAGGACCTGACGGATTTCCTGGGGAATTCTACCAAACTTTCAAAGAAGAAATAACACCTATTCTCCTGAAGCTGTTTCGAAAAATTGAAGCAGAAGGAAAACTTCCAGACTCTTTCTATGAAGCCAGCACTACCCTGATCCCCAAACCAGGCAAAGACCATACCAAAAAGGAGAATTTCAGACCAATATCACTGATGAATATGGATGCTAAGATTCTCAACAAGATCCTAGCAAACAGGATCCAAGAGCACATTAAAAAGATTATCCACCATGACCAGGTGGGATTCATCCCTGGGCTACAAGGATGGTTCAACATTCACAAATCAATCAATGTGATAGAACAAATTAATATGAGAAGAGAGAAGAACCACATGGTCCTCTCAATCCATGCAGAAAAAGCATTTGACAAAATTCAGCATCCATTCCTGATTAAAACGCTCCAAAGTATAGGGATAGAGGGAACATTCCTGAACCTCATAAAATCTATCTATGAAAGACCCACAGAAAATATCATCCTCAGTGGGAAAAAGCTTTCAGCATTCCCATTGAGATCAGGAACATGACAAGGATGCCCACTCTCACCACTCTTGCTCAACATAGTATTAGAAGTTCTAGCAACAGCAATCAGACAACAAAGAGAAATACAAGGTATCCAAATTGGCAATGAAGAAGTCAAACTCTCTCTCTTCGCAGATGACATGATTCTTTATATTGAAAACCCAAAAGACTCCATCCCCAAACTACAAGAACTCATACAGCAATTCAGCAATGTGGCAGGATACAAGGTCAATGTACAGAAATCAGTGGCTTTCTTATACACTAACAATGAAAATACAGAAAGGGAAATTAGAGAATCGATTCCATTTACTATAGCACCAAGAACCATAAGATAGCTGGGAATAAATCTAACCAAAGAGGTAAAGGATCTGTATTTGAGGAACTACAGAACACTCATGAAAGAAATTGAAGAAGACACAAAAGATGGAAGACCATTCCATGCTCTTGGATCGGAAGAATAAACATTGTTAAAATGTCGATACTGTCTAGAGCAATCTATACTTTAATGCCATTCTGATCAAAATGCACGTGCACCCGAATGTTTATAGCAGCAATGTCCACAATAGCCAAACTATGGAAAGAACCTAGATGTCCATCAACAGTTGAATGGATCAAGAAGATGTGGTATATATACACAATGGAATACTATGCAGCCATCAAAAGAAATGAAATCTTGCCATTTGTGACAACATGGATGGAACTAGAGCGTATCATGCTTAGCGAAATAAGTCAAGCAGAGAAAGACAACTATAATATGATCTCCCTGATATAAGGAAGTGGTGATGCAACATGGGGGCTTAAGTGGGTAGAAGAAGAATCAAAGAAACAAGATGGGATTGGGAGGGAGACAAACCATAAGTGACTCTTAATCTCACAAAACAAACTGAGGGTTGCTGTGAGGAGTGGGGTTGGGAGAAGGGGGTGGGATTATGGACATTGGGGAGGGTATGTGCTTTGGTGAGTGCTGTGAAGTGTGTAAACCTGGTGATTCATAGACCTGTACCCCTGGGGATAAAAATATGTGTTTATAAAAAATAAAAAATTAAAAAAAATTTCCACTAGTATTCTTCAAAGAGCTGGAGCAAATAATCCAAAAATTTGTATGGAACCAGAAGAGACCCCGAATTGCTAAGGAAATGCTGAAAAACAAAAATAAAACTGGGGGCATCACTCTACCTGATTTCAAGCTTTACTACAAAGCTGTGATCACCAAGACAGCATGGTACTGGCATAAAAACAGACACATAGACCAGTGGAACAGAGTAGAGAGCCCAGATATGGACCCTCAACTCTATGGGCAAATAATCTTTGACAAAGCAGGAAAAAATATACAGTGGAAAAAAGACAGTCTCTTCAATAAATGGTGCTGGGAAAACTGGGCAGCTATATGTAGAAGAATGAAGCTCGACCATTCTCTTATGCTGTACACAAAAATAAACTCAAAATGGATAAAAGACCTCAACATGAGACAGGAATCCATCAGAATCCTAGAGGAGAACATAGGCAGTAATCTCTTTGATATCAGCCACAGCAACTTCTTTCAAGATATGTCTCCAAAGGCAAAGGAAACAAAAGTGAAAATAAACTTTTGGGACTTCATCAAAATCAAATGCTTCTGCACAGAAAAGGAAATAGTCAAAGAAACAAAGAGGCAACACACAGAATGGGAGAAGATATTTGCAAATGACAGTACAGACAAAAGGTTGATATCCAGGATCTATAATGAACTCCTCAAACTCAACACACACAAAACAGACAAGCATATCAAAAAATGGGCAGAAGATATGAACAGAGACTTCTCCAATGAAGACATACAAATGGCTATCAGACACATGAAAAAATGTTCATCATAACTAGCCATCAGGGAGATTCAAATTAAAACCACATTGAGATATCACCTTACACTAGTTAGAATGGCCAAAATTAACAAGACAGGAAACAACATGTGTTGGAGGGGATGTGGAGAAAGGGGAACCCTCTTCCACTGTTGGTGGGAATGCAAGTTGGTGCAGCCTCTTTGGAGAACAGTGTGGAGATTCCTCAAGAAATTAAAAATAAAACTTCCCTATGACCCTGCCATTGCACTCCTGGGTGTTTACTCCAAAGATACAGATGTAGTGAAAAGAAGGGCCATCTGTACCCCAATGTTTATAGCAGCAATGACCATGGTCGCCAAACTGTGGAAAGAACCAGGATGCCCTTCAACAGACGAATGGATAAGGAAGATGTGGTCCATATACACGATGAAGTATTATGCCTCCATCAGAAAGGATGAATACCCAAATTTTGTAGCAACATGGACAGGACTGGAAGAGATTATGCTGAGTGAAATAAGTCAA
>NW_026743359.1:0-3461 GCF_022355385.1 Mustela nigripes
ATGCCTGGGCATCCACTCTGCCTGAGAGAGAAGCGCGGTGGCGTCTGTGGAAAGAGCCTTAAGGAAAGGGACACGTTTTTCACTGCGGTCTCCAGGAGCATGTCTGTGGAAGGTGCAGCACGCTGGCCGGGGAGAAGAGCAGGAGCCGTTGGCCGTCTGGTCTTGAAATGGTTGCGAAAAAGGAGAACCGGCAATACAATTATCACCCGCTACCAGTGCAGAGAGACAGAAGCCTGGCTGCTAAGGAGACAGGAGGGGATGAGTAGGGCAGGGCGCGTGATCCACTCTTAGGAAGGAGTCTGGGCCGAAAGCATGCCTGTAGTGATCCTCTGGGCCCAAGGAGACAGCAGTTCCTTGGCAACATGTCCCTGGGGCAGACATGCGCTAGCCACCAGGTGCCTACGCTAAACTCGCAAAAACAGCTCTCTGAAATAACGGGGAGTCAGATGCCGTCTTCCTCCAGGATGTGGAAGCTTGGTGGAGGCACGGGGTTTAAAGGGAAGGAGTTGGCACAGTCCCCCTAAGCTCCCTATTCAGTGCACCGGCGTTGTGCAGGGATCCTGACACCTCTCCATTCCTGTGGGGAAACCACTGGCCTATTCTGAGAATCTGCCTGAGCGCCAGAGTAAAAGGCCAAGCGATGCCTACACTGGGAGATGGTAGTGTGCATAGAGTGCCATCCTAGGCTACGCACGCTTCTTCAGGGTTGTGGTTGAGTCTTCTTAGTTCGGCCTGGCAGCGTGAATCCCTGGCGCCAAAATGGACATCGGAAAAGCAAGGTCTAAAATACACCAGCTCTCCCGCGACTCTCCTTCCCTGATGCGACAGTGCAAACACCTCCCGCAGCTATTCTTCCTGGTCGCGACTGAAGCCTTGCTGAAGAAGCAGAGCAAAGTGCTCTTCGCTCCAAGCCAAAGCCTCTGCGAAAGCACAGCATTCGCTGAGAAATGTTCTGCGGGCTGCTGCTGTTGCCTGAGCCCAGTCTCGCGGTGGGAGAAACCCGCATACAGCGAAAGACTCTTTGCCTGGGCAACTCCCCTGGGAAAGCACAGCGTTCCTTGGGAAATCAGATTTGGTTTTGGGGCTGCTGCTGCTGCTTGCCTGAGCTAGTCTCCGCAGCTCGATGGAAGATACCCTCATGGAGCAAAATACTCTTTGCCCTAGCATCCACTCTGCCTGAGAAGCCAAGGGTGGGTAAGGCGCAGCACACGCCCCCGGAGAAGAGAAGGAGCCGTTGGCCTTGGGGTCGGGAAACGCTCAGGAAGCAGGATAGCCTGCCGTGGCACGAACAGAAGGCCCGCGGCAAAACAAGAGTCACCCGCTCCCTGAGCAGTGAGATGGTAGCCTGGCTGGTAACGAGACATGAGGGGAGGACTAGGGCAGAGGCGCGTGCTCCACTCTTAGGAAGGAGTCTGGGCAGAAAGCATGCCTGTCCTGACCCTCTGGGCACAAGCAGACAGTAGCTCCTTGGCCACCTGTCCTGGGGCAGACATGCGCTAGCCTCCAGGCGTCCACGCTGAACTCGCAGAAACAGCTCCCAAATTAACGGGCAGTCAGATACCATCTTCCTCCAGGATGTGGAAGCTTGGAGGAGGCTCGGGGTTTCAGGGGAAGGAGTGGGCACAGTCCCCCCAAAGCTCCCTTATCTGTGCACGGGCCGTGCACGGGCCGTGTGCAGAGTTCCTGTCGCCTCCTCTCTCCTGTGTTGAAGGCAATGGCCTAGAACCCGAGTCTGCCTGAGAGCCGGAGCAAAAAGCAAAGCCTAACCTAGCCAGGAAATGGTAATAGGCATAGAGTGCCATGCTAGGCCAAGCACGCTGCTGCAGGGTTGTGACTGTGTCTGCTTAGTTCTGAATAGCAAGCGTAAACTCGGAGCCCCGGAAAGCAAGTCTCAAGAGGCCCCAACTGTCCCGCGGCTCTTTATCCTTGCCGAGGCAGTGAGGTATACACTGGGGGGCACAGGGATCTACCGGAGAATTTTAAATATCAGAATCGTAACCATAATAGAGCATTTAATTGCATCCTAGCTTTCAACAAGGGTAAGATGCACTATAGTTTATGTTCGACTAAGAAAGAGAAATGCTGCCAGTTAAAGTAGGATATGTCATCAAGAGCAAGGTGAGTGCCACCGTAAGAGATAGTAAAATGGGGGGGGAGGACAAATCTTAGACAAGTAAATTGTGGTACTAGAATAATTAAGAAAGTTCGAACACTTGGATCAACAAAAAAAGTGATTATTGCTTACCATGTGCCCCAAACTATATTAAGTCTTAGAACAAGAGACGTTCTCATCTTGATGCCCCGCAGCTGTTAGACCCAAGGTACAGAGGGCAGTAGCCAACGACCAGCAGGCCCCAAGTGCCATGTGCAGACTCTAAGAGCAACTGCCTTTGAGAGAGGAAACGGTTG
Organism: Mustela nigripes; assembly: GCF_022355385.1. Lineage (NCBI taxonomy): Eukaryota > Metazoa > Chordata > Mammalia > Carnivora > Mustelidae > Mustela > Mustela nigripes. The sequence continues at coordinate 2,410 of NW_026743359.1, forward strand.
AGACTGGGCTTTCTGAGGTAGAGAATTACTAGCTGGGAAAGTAGGAAAATTGACACAGAATTGGAATTGATGCCCCTACATGACAGAGTTGGTGAAACGTCCCTTCTCAGAGATCTTGAGGCTCCTCAGAAATGTATTTTTCATACTGGACGGAACATTCAGGATAAATATGATCTGTTCGAGTTCCTGGTTCTCTCATCAGGACTGTTTCTTAGGCTTCACTGGCACAAGAAAAACGTTTTGATAGTCCAGGGTAAATCCTGGCAAAAGCAAACACGGTATCTATGAAATCTAACCACTCAGAAGAGAACAACAGATAAAAGGCCAGGCCCACCTGACCCTGCAGGATAGGTAAGGTTGGTCCTGCAACAGGGGTAGAGGGGAAGTGCCCATCTCCTGCTAGAAGAGCTAGAGAAGACCCCTTCCTGAGACCCACCAGGAGAGGAGAGCAGTAGGTGCTGATGATGAAGAATATTTTAATGAGCAGAGAAGGTAAAAATGACAAAGTTCCAGGATCAGAATAACCATATGGGATTAAAAAATAAAAAATAAAAAAAAGGTTTTTTTGAAAGGAATTTTTTTCTTAAAGGACTGTAAACAAAAGTCCTTTTTAAGAGACAGTAGGCTTTTTAAACCAAAAGTACAACTCACTGACAGAATCGGCGCATTATTTATTGGGGTAGAAAGGACCTGGAATTTAGAAAAACCCATTCTGCAGAGGAAAAAATAGAATCACTAACAGGCCTCATGCCTTGCACAGCCAGTGCCTAGAATGCCTGCCTTATGAGACCCTGTGCTAGAAGTCCGCTAGAACCATCTCAACTATGTTAGTCTTTATTGGAAGCCAACAAGTGTTTGCCCAGTTAAGAGCACAGTAACAATCAGTCACGTTATGTTATAATGATTGTCTATATCTTTAAAAGCCTTGTCAAGTTCCTTTTTGAGTAATCCTCACCCCACCCTTAGAGAAATTTATCTGTGGTTCACCTCTTTGAAATACCTCATTGTTGTTCCACATATACCATAGCCAAAAAAAAAAAAAAAAAAAAAAA
>NW_026743360.1:0-3461 GCF_022355385.1 Mustela nigripes
CAACCTCACTTCTCAGGACAGAAGAGTCTTCTGAATGCTTTTATGGAAGTCTACTATCCTTGACTGTGTGCCCGGAGTTGACAGCTAACTTGAACCTGTATCTTCGAGGCCTCTACGGCAGAAAGTCAGGAACTCCGCCACTCATAAACCTGTCATTGTCCCATCCTGTTCCACGTGCCACCACAACTACACAAATGTACCCGTCCTCACCCTCCTCCGTGCAGGACGACGAGGGCTAGCCTCAGACTATCAGCGAGGTGCCCTTCAGCAAAATGTGACTACTAAGCAATGGAGCTTTAAATTCCAAGTCAAGTTCTCATTGAAGGGAACACTGTGGGCACCACTAGAACTACACTGGGTTTGCACCAAAGCAGAGACAGAATTAGGCACAGATAGTTTATTTTAGAGGTCACCTCGGGAAACGGAGAGGGGAGGGACAGAGTTGAACAGTTAAGGAGGGACAGTAATAAAGTGCTACTGGAGAGGACAATGGCTAATGCGACTGTGGAATGTGAATGAAACTAAAGGACACACCTCAGTACAGATTCTGTTCAGGGATGACCGGGGCAAAGTTAACATTCAGTGTATTTTTTGAGGGGGAGGAACCATTTTCTTACTGTTTGCTCACAGTCCACTAGTACTGATGTTTTATCACTCCATGAAATATGGAAAATTACTACCCATGTTCTTTACAGGTCCTACTTCAAAATATAATTTTCCTTAGTATTTTCTCTCTATATATACGGAGTACCATGTCAGGTGGTATTATAGTTTTGCTTCCAGTATGAAATAATTTAAGAAACCTATGAAAATAGTTTTATACTTACCAATATTTTTACCCATTCCCTTCTTTTTCTTCTGAATTTCCAGACTCCTTCTGTTATCATTTTCTTGAGAAAAAAAAAAAAAAAAAAAAAACCTCCTTTAGCCACTGTTTGAAGATAGGTCACCAAGCAACAAACTGTATTCCTTTATCTGAGAAAATATTTTACTTTTATTTCCAAAAGCTATTTTTAATACAGATACACAGTAGACAATTATTTAATGGTTTAGACAATTTTATGCCATATACTTCTGGCCTCCAAGGTTTCAGATGAGAAATCTCTTGCCATTTGTTTCGGTGCTCCCTAAAAGTTAATAATTTTCCTTGCACTTCTTTCAATGTTTTTTTCTGTTATTAGTTTTTAGGCTGATTATGGACTTATTTTAATTTATCTGCATGGACTTGTTTTAATTTATCCTCTGGTGGTTTACCTTTCTTCTTCAATCTGTGTATTTATGTTTTCTGCATGGACTTGTTTTAATTTATCCTCTGGTGGTTTACCTTTCTTCTTCAATCTGTGTATTTATGTTTTCTGCCAAATTTGAAAGATTTTCAAATACATGCATATTTTTATTGTGCTTTGTTTTACTGCACTTCACAGATAATGCATTCGTTACAGATTAAAATTTTGTGGTGATGCTGGGTTCCAGCCAATCTGTTGGCACCATTTTTCCCAAAGCATCTGTTCACTTCGTGTCTCTTTGTCACCCTTTGGTAAGTCTCACAACATTTCAAGCTTTTTCACTGTTATTATTTTTGTTATGGCAATGTAATCAGTCATCCTGATGTTAGCATTTTAATTATTTGGGGGCACCATAACTGTGCGATGACTGTTCTACCAAACAGCCATTCCCCCATCTCTCTCTCTCCAAGAGCCTCTCTATTCCTTGAGACACAACAATGCTGGAATTAGGCCAGTTTGTACCCTACAATGTCCTCTAGGTATTAAACAAAAAGTCAACATGTCTCTTAAATTAAATCAAAAGCTAGAAATGATTCATTGAGTGAAAAGGGCACATCAGAGACCAAAACAGGCCAAAAGTTAGGCCTCCTCTGACACTCAGCCAAGTCATGAATGCAAAAGGAAAGTTCTGGAATAAAATCAGAAGTACTACTTCAGTGGACACACAGATGTTAAGCAAGCAAAACAGCCCTATTGCTGATCCAGAGAAAGTCTGTGTGATCTGGATAGAAGGTCAAACCAGCCACATTCCCTTAAGCCAAAGACTACTCCAGAGCAAGGTCCTACCTCTCTTCAATTTTGTGAAGGTTGAGAAAGGTCAGTGAGCTGCAAAAAAAAAAAAAAAAGAAGAAGTTAGAAGCTTAGAGAGGTTGGTTCATGACAGTTAAGAAAAGGAGCCATCTCCGAAGTATCAAAGTGCCAGGTGAGGCGGCAGGTGCTGATGGAGAAGTGGCAGCAAGCTCTCCAGGAGATGGAGCCGAGATCATTCAAGAAGGCGCTACACTGACCAACAGATTTTCAAGTAGACAAAGCAGCCTTCTACAAGAAGGTGATGCCATCTAGGACTTTCATAGCTGGAGAGAAGTCAATGCCTGGCTTCAAAGCTTTTAAAGATGGGCTGACTCTCAGCAGGGGCTAATGCAGCTGATGACTTTAAATTGAAACCAATATTCTTCTATGATTCCAAAAATTTTGGGGTCCTTAATAAATCTGCTCAATCTACTCTGCCTGTATCCTATCAATGGGACAATGAAGTCTACATAACAGCACATCTGTTGACATCACAGTATATGGAATATTTTAAGTCCATTAATTATTGACATGTATCACCCAGATAAAAAGATTCCTGCTCATTCATCCAGTCACCCAAGAGCTCTGATGAAGACGGACAATGAGATTAATCTTGTTTTCATGTCCGCTAACACAACATCCATTCTGCAGCCCAAGGATCAAGGAATAATGTTGATTTTCAAGTCTAACTCTTTAAGAAATACATTTTGGGGGTGTCTGGGTGGCTCAGTCGGTTAAGCACCCAACTCTTGATTCTGACTCAGATCGTGATCTCAAGCTCCCCATCAGCTCTCAGCTGGGAATGAGCTTGCTGAAGATTCTCTTTCTCCCCCTCCCGCTGTGCCTTCCCCTGCTTGCGCTCTCTTTCTGTCTCTCAAAAAAGAAAAAAAAAAAAGAAATACATTTTAAAAGGCTATAACTGGGCACCTGGGTGGCTCAGTGGGTTAAAGCCTCTGCCTTCAGCTCGGGTCATGATCCCAGGGTCCTGGGATCAAGCCCCACATCGGGCTCTCTGCTCATCAGGGAGCCTGCTTCCTCCTCATCTCTCTGCCTGCCTCTCTACCTACTTGTGATCTCTATCTGTCAAATAAATAAATAAAATCTTCAAAAAAAAATAAATAAAAGGCTATAACTGCCATAAGTGATTTCCCTGACAGACCTGGGAAAAATAATTGAAAGCCTTCTGAAAAGGATTCCCTATTCCAGATTCCCATGTGGTTCATGCCAAGAGGTCAATGTATCCACAGTAACAGGGGTTTGGAAGAAACGGATTCCAAGCCTCAGGGAGGACTCTGAGGGGTTCAAGACCGCAGGGAAGGAAGTAACTGCAGCTGTGGTAGGAACAGCACAAGAACCAGAATTCGAAGTGGAGCCTGAGGATGTGAC
>NW_026743361.1:0-3461 GCF_022355385.1 Mustela nigripes
CATGATTCTTTATATGGAAAACCCAAAAGACTCCACCCCCAAACTACATGGAAATTCTTAAGAAAACAGAAATTAAAAGTGAGGTGTGGTGTAAGCTCAGGGGTGGCCCTTCCCCCCTGCTGTCGCCCTCGGCTGCCCGGAGTCAGGCTGAGTCCAGACTCTGATGTGTGCGGAACGCCGAGGGCTCCATGAGCCCACAGACTCTGGAGAGCTGGGAGGGTTTTGGCCTTGCCTCTGACAAGCTTCCTGGAGGATGTGGAAGACACCTGGGGGCTAAGGTGTCTGCCCCACAGAGGAACACACACTTTGTCAGTGGGGGCCAGGGGTATGAAGCTAGAGGGTGCTGGAGCAAGTTAGCACTTGCCGCCTCAGGACAGTAGGGCTTCAGGACAGGGACTGACTGCCCCTTTGCTCTGTGGCAGCTCAGGAAAAATGGCAAATCCCCACTTGGCCAGACTCCCTGTCTGCAATCCTGACTCACCCTAGTGGGGACACTTGGTGCCCCTCCCACCTGATGGCCTGAGGGCACCAGAACTTTCCCCTCAGGAGCCCCTGGGAAACTTGCCTAGGACTTTAGAGCCCGAGGACTGGCTTTGGGTCTGAAATAGCCCAGCCACTGGCCCTCAGGCTCCAATCTTCTTCTTCCTCGATGTCCACCTCCCTCCTGACTCTGCAAGAGAGACGCATGCTAAGTACAGGTGCAAGGACAAGCTTGAGGACAAAAAGATCCAAAGCAGCTTGGACACGGAGCACTTAGGAAGCTGGGAGGCAAGGCACCTGAGGGGACGCCATGAATAGCACTGTGTAAGAACAGCACGTGAGAGCAATATTTGTCAGGAAAAAATAAATGAGCCAAGCTTTTGGAAAGCCACCTGATTTCAGTCTTCAAACCCCACTCACATGTTTCAGCAAACTGCAAAGAGCATTGGTTCTTGGAATATGTGAGCTTCCCTCTACCTGGAGTCCACTGGTGGGTGAGGCTTCCAATAAACACCAGAGTTTACTAAAAGTAAAAAGACAATTTTTGAAATTAATCTTCTCATCACAACAGGCTCATTTATTGTATTTCCAAGTTCTCAGGAGTGACATCTGGGGAGAAATAAGACAAAGGAAGCTGGGAGCTGCTCCACTGTAAGTGAGGCTTCGAATCCTCCTAGCCCGGGGGGTGTGTGTGAGGTTGAGGTCACCAAGTGAAGCCGCTGACATGTGGAGGAAGCTTCTGGAACACAGTTGACTGCAGCTCCTGCTGCTCAGGGACACCCTGGTATGGCCCTGACTGCCCAATATTTAGCTCTTACAAGTAGTCATCAGACAAAACCACCCAGTTTAGGGCTGGGAGATTCCGGCTCCTGAGAGGGGGTTTGCCGGCAGTGAGGGCTGAAGGAAGAGCCTGAGCTCAGGGCTGACTTTGGGGGAAAGCTTGGTGCTCAAGGTTGACTAATAGATGGGAACACTCACCCTCTGTTTACCACAACACAACACACCACACTTTCTCCTCAGTGACGGGCTTTGGCTTTCCCCACAGTCACCATTCTGGAAAGTTAGAGTTGTGTGGGCTCTCCTCAAAGACCGCACAGCCGGGGAACCCCCTCAGCATCAGCTTAAGAACTGAACGGACTGGTGTGGTGCCTGGGGCCACACAGGTGGTGACAGGATGGGGACCAGAACCTTCATCCTCAGGTGCGAGTCTGAAGAGCTTGCCAGCCCATGGCCTCTTTCCTACATCTTCTGGCCCAGCTGCTGTGGGGAGAGGGCCCAGTACTCCAGGCCAAGCCCGTCCATGTGTGACTGTAGCACGAAATGCTAAGAAAAAGGAAGTGCTAATATTGGGCTGTTAAGCATCAACAAGGGGGTAAGCAAAGAATTTGGGGAAGTGAGGAGAGTCCATGTGTAGGAGTGGTTGCTAGCTGAGCATACCGTTCCAACAGTAGCAATGACCTCTGCAGACCTTTTGGTTCATCTTTATTTATTTATTTTTAAAAAGATGTATTTATTTATTTATTTGAGAAAGAGCATGTGAGGTTTGGGGAGGGCCTGAGGCAGAGGGAGAGGGAAACCTAAGCAGACTCCACGCTGAGCACAGAGCCTGATGCAGGGCCCAGTATCGACCTGAGCAGAAATCACGACCTGAGCAGAAACCAAGAGTCAGGTGCCTAACCTGCTGAGTCACCCAGTGCCCGGGTTTGTCTTTAAAGGGGGAAATGAAAGTTTTTTATGAAGTTCAATTGAAAGGTTTTTGAAGATCACTTCAAAAGCTTGGAAGAGTATGCAAATACAAGCAAATATTGATTAAAATTCTGCATATTTGAGAGGAGTCAAGATGGTGGAGAAGTAGCAGGCTGAGACTACTTCAGCTAGCAGGAGATCAGCTAGATAGCTTATCTAAAGATTGCAAACACCTGCAAATCCACCGGCATATCAAAGAGAAGAAGAACAGCAATTCTAGAAACAGAAAAACAACCACTTTCTGAAAGGTAGGACTGGCGGAGCAGTGAATCCAAAGCGACGGGAAGATAGACCCTGGTGGGGAGGGGCTGGCTCCTGGCAAGCGGCGGAGCAACGGAGCACAAAATCAGGACTTTCAAAAGTCTGTTCCACTGAGGGACATCTCTCCAGAGGCTAAACCGGGGTGGAGCCCATGCGGGGTCAGTGTGGCCTCAGGTCCCGCAGAGTTACAGAAGGATCGGGGGTGTCTGAGTGTCACAGAGCTTACAGGTATTAGAACGGGGAAGCCAGCTACAGAGACAGAGCTGAAAGTGAGCTCACAGCTCGGGGGTACCTTGAACTGTTCGCAGGCTCCATGAGCTCGGAGCCCGGCCGGAGGTCAGGCAGACGGGAGTTACTGGGCGCTGTTCTCTGAGGGCGCACTGAGGAGTGGGGCCCCAGGCTCTCAGCTCTTCTGGGCCGGAGACCAGGAGGCTGCCATTTGTTTTCCCGTCCTCTGGAACTCTACGGAAAGCGCTCAGGGAACAAAAGCTCCTGAAAGCAAACCTGAGAGGATTACTCAGCCTGGCCAAGGTAAGGGCGGTGCAATTCCACCTGGGGCAAAGACACTTGAGAATCATTACACCAGGCCCCTCCCCCAGAAGATCAACAAGAAATCCAGCCAAGACCAAGTTCACCTATCAAGGAGTGCAGTTTCAATACGAAGGAGAGCAGCAGAATTCCAGAGGAGGAGAAAGCAAAGCACGGAACTCATGGCTTTCTCCCCACGATTCTTTAGTCTTGCAGTTAATTTAATTTTTTTTTCGTTTTCATTTTTTTCTCTTCTTCTGCTAAAACTTTTTTTAACTTTTACCCTTTTCTTTTTTAACGTTTTTAAACTAGTTTATCTAATATATATTTTTTTTTCTTTTTATATTTTTCTTTATTCGTTTTCTTTTTTTTCTTTCTTTCTTTCTGAACCTCTTTTTATCCCCTTTCTCCCCCCTCACAATTTGGGATCTCTTCTGATTTGGTTA
>NW_026743362.1:0-3461 GCF_022355385.1 Mustela nigripes
GGAGCCTGCTTCCCTTCCTCTCTCTCTGCCTGCTTCTCTGCCTACTTGTGATCTTTGTCTTTCAAATAAACAAAAGCTTTAAAAAAAGAAAGTTTGTTTCTTTCAGATCTTTCTATTGCACAGAGAACTGTAAAAAGATGAAAATGTAAACCACCAGTAACCCCATCCCTTGGGGAAAGGCCCTGAAAATTTGGGGGCTTGGTTAAATGTATAGGTGGAAACACAATTATTTTAGGTCAAAAATTCATTATTAATATCTGTGCTGTTTGATAACCATCAACTTTTCCAAAAACTTGTGTTTAAAAATCATAATTTAAATTCTTATTTTGTCCTTAAAAAGAACAGAGATGTAGTTAAAATATGGTCTGAAAGAGTTTCATCAAAATTACACTCCCTCATAGTAAATACAATCAACAGCACAGTCCTTCTACCTATATTTTTTTTGTTCATGAACAGCCAAAAAGACATGTATCTGGATAGGCATGTGACACACAAACACATGCGTATAAGGTAAACTTTGTCCTTTGTTCATTTCTATAAATGTAATTATATAACCTACTTTTTTTTTTTTCAGATTTCACTAGGGACTGAACAAGGTGTGACATACGTCATAAATAATCAAACGTGGACAGAATGGATTTGTGGGAGTTCTGATGCTACAGAGTAGGAACCATTTAATGAGTGAAATACAGTAAGGTCATAGAACTAATGGCAAGCTCTTGTAAGTTTTAAACACACAGAAATGGATTTCCTGAAAAAATTGCTAAAACTGATACAGGAATTTAGCAAAGTTGCAGGATATAAAATCAATGCACAGAAGTCAGTTGCATTTCTTTGCACTATCAATGAGGCAGAAGAAAGAGAAATCAAGGAATTGGTCCCATTTACAATTGTACCAAAAATCATAAGATGCTTGGGAATAAACCTAACCAAAGCACAAAAGGATTTGTGCTCTGAAAACTATAGAACACTTATGAAAGAAATTGAAGAAGACACAAAGAAATGGAAAAACATTCCATGCTCATGGATTGGAAGAACAAATATTGTTAAAATGTCTTACCTACCCAAAGCAATCTACAATTCAATGTAATCCCTATCAAAATACCATGAACATTTTTCGCAGAGCTGAAACAAACAATCCTAAAATTTATATGGAACCGGAAAAGACCCCAAACAGCCAGAGGAATGTTGAAAAAGAAAACCAAAGCTGGAGGCAACACAATTCCAGACTTCAAGATGTATTACAAAGCTGTAGTGATCAAAACAGTATGGTATTGGCACAAAAATAGACACAGAGATCCATGGAATGGAACAGAGAACCCAGGAATGGACCCTCAACTCTATGATCAAATAATCTGCTACAAAGAAAGAAAGAACATCTAATGGAAAAAAGACAGTCTCTTCAACAAATGGTGTTAAGAAAATTGGACAGCCACATGAAGAAGAATGAAACTGGACCACTTTCCTACACCACACACAAAAACAAACTCAGAATGGATGAAAGACCTAAATATGAGACAGGAATCCATCAAAATACTAGAGGAGAACACAGGCAGCAACCTCTCTGACCTCCGCCCCAGCAACATCTTGCTAGACACGTCTCCAGAGACAAGGGAAACAAAAGCAAAAATGAACTACTGGGACTTTATCAAGATAAAAAGCTTCTGCACAGTAAAAGAAACAATCAGCAAAATTAAAAGGCAACCCACAGAATGGGAGAAGGTATCTGCAAATGACATACAATAAAGGGATAGTATCCAAAATCTATAAAGACCTATCAAACTCAATAACCAAAAAACCAATCTGGTTAAGAAATGGACAGAAAGCATGAATAGATATTTTTCTAAAGAAGACACCCAGATGGCTAACAGACACATGAAAAGATGCTTAGCATCACTCAGCATCAGGAAAATACAAATCAAAACTACAAGGAGATACCACCTCACACCTGTCAGAATGGCTAAAATTAACAAAACAGGAAACAACAAATGCTGGTGAGGATGCAGAAAAAAAGGGACCCTCTTACACTGTTGGTGGGAATGCAAACTGGTACAGCCACTCTAGAAAATAGCACAGAGGTTCCTCAAAAAGTTAAAAATAGAACTACCCTAGACCCAGAAATTGCACTACTAGGTGTTTACCAAAAGGATACAGTGATTCCAAGGGGCATGTTCACTCCAATGTTTATAACAGCAATGTCCACAATAGCCAAACTATTAAAACAGCCCAGATGTCCATCAACAGATGAATGGATAAAGATATGGTATGTGTGTACACACACACACGAATATTACTCAGCCATCAAAAAGAATGAAACCTTGCCATCTGCAAGGTACCTGAATGGCACTAGAGGGTATTATGCTAAGCAAAATAAATCAGTCAGAGGAGAACAAATAGCATAGGATTTCACTAATATGTGGAATTTATGAAACAAAACAGATGAACACGGGAAGGGAAAGAAAAATATGATGGAAATTGAGAGGAAGGCAAATCATAAGAGACTCTTAACTCTAGGAAACAAATTAAGGGTTGCTTGGAGGGGGGGGGGGTGGGGGGATGGGATAACTGGGTGTTGGGCATTAAGGAGGGCACTTGATGGAATGAGCACTGGGTGTTACATGCAACTGATGAATCACTAAACTCTACCTCTGAAGCTAATACACTATATGTCAATGAAACTGAATTTAAATTAAAAAAAAAAAAAAGCTGGATTTCTTGACTCACGTCACTTTACCTCTAAGTTACAAATCAGGACGAGCACAAAGGACTTGTGAAAATCACCCCGCTCTCCCAAGTCCCACCAGTCCATTTAAAATAATCTGAATGACATCTCCTCATATTCTCTTGCAACCTATTATGTGAATCCAATGATTTCACTTAAATAATTTATTTTTATTTTATAATTTACATCACGTGCCCTCCTCAATGTCCATTACCCAGTTACCCCATCCCCCCACTCCCCTCCCTTCCAGCAATCCTCAGTTTGTTTCCTATGATTAAGAGTCTCTTATGGCTTGTCTCCCTCTCTGATTTAAATAAACAATTTATAGGACGGAATAATTTCCTAGGCACTGGGTTTCTTGCAATATTTTCAAAAAAGTCTGTCAGAAATGAATAGAGGATTAAGACCAACACGGCCAAGAAGGACACCTATTTTTTCCCTCCGTCCCTAGAAGCAGCACGTTTCTTCACACGAAACGTTTTTAGTGCTCTCAGGATACATTCGGAGGAGCCCTCCATCCAAACCAACCAAGCGGAACCTCCTGCGGCCACGCAGATGGGGAGGAAGGGCAGGGGAGAGAGGGGAAGGAGGAACCCTGGAATCCGCGGGCCCACCCGCAGCCACAGGGAGACGCTCCCGGGCTCACCCGCCGGCCGCGGAGGCCCCAGCGGCGCTGCGACGACGCTCGCCCGCCTCCCTGCGCCCGGGCACAGAACTGAGGCGGCGGTACCATCCCGGC
>NW_026743363.1:0-3460 GCF_022355385.1 Mustela nigripes
ACGTTCAGTGTAGGGGAAACCAGCATTCACCCTGAGACCCCGCCCATTCCTGAGTGCAACGAGGGGATAAACACGCATTGTGACCCTCAGCGTGAGTCCAGTCCTCTAGTACGTCCTCTCAGTGGCTAGACCATTAGGTGCCATAATGGCTTGACATGACCCTAGGCCCCAAATTTAAACCAGATGTCTTGTTGTCCAATCGCCCCTCCCCAGGGCTTTACTCTGGAATCCCTCATTTAGTGGGCCAACTGAGTTTGAAAAACAAAACAAAACAACAACAACAACAACAACAAAACGGATTTATTCCATCCCACAATATGACAGAATGTCCAACCTGAGCGATCGTCTGATCCTCGCCCTGACTTCATGCACGGGATCTCGATTCAGGTCTGTAGATTGTGCCTGCCATATCCTCACACAGAAACCGAGGCCTAGTTGGGTTCGCAGACTTCCGTCCTCACACTACTGGCCCACAAGCCCTCCAGTTTGGCAATCTAGAACTACAATGCAGCACTCTGCCTGCCCTCCAGAAGAAAAACATTGCATTCTGGGGCTACCCAGAAACCCCAAATGAGGATCAACCTGCACGACATTCGGTTTTAAACCAAATATATAGGCTGAACTGGGCACTTATGCCCTTTCTGACACAGCCTGAGCCTGGACCTCCTGGCCCCACCCAGACAGCTGGCCATACACTGAGCACATCTGACCCGCCTTGGCTTTAGATCGTCATCTCTTCTCAACCTCGGTTTTCAGGCTTCAGAACCTAGACCTTATCTCCAATCACGGCCCGGGTTTGAAAATGATGCAGAAATCAGAACTCTTTCCCATGGCAGAAACCTTGTGGTTGGCATGTTGTCTAAGGTGCAGTGTCCTTGAAAACAGTGTGGCCCATAAGGCCCCGCTCATGCTTGCTAGCCACATTGGTCACAAACACACATTGTGACCCTCAGCCTGAGCCCAGTCCTCAGGTAAGGCCTCTCAGTGCCTGGATGGAGAGACAGCATATTGGGCTTGCCATGCCCCTAGGCCCCCATTTTTAACCATAGTGCGGGTTGTCCCTTCACTCTTCCCCAGGGCTCTGCTCTGGAATTCCCCTTTCGGTGGGACACCTGAGGTAAGAAACGTGAGAGAAGACCTCCTATCCCACAGATTGACGAAAAGCAATTGGTATCGGGCCTAATCCACAGAGAGCAGGATCGTCCATGGCCCATGAGGCCTCCCCAACATTCCTCGGCCATCGCTGATACAAAATCCAGAGACAAAAGCCTGAGCACGTAACTCAGACTCGCTCATTCTTCATATCCTGAAGAGTTCTTCAGATCAGAACCTACACGGCACTCGAATGCACCCAAAATATATAGTCTAACCTGGGCACTAATGCACAGTCTGACAACCTGAGCCCGGACCTGGTGACCAACACCCAGACAGCTGACCGCACACTGAGCACATCAGACACGCCATGGCCTTAGGTCATCATCTCTTCCCTACCTCAGTTTTCAGTCTTCAAAACCTAGACCTTATCTCCAATCACTGCCCACGGGTCACTGTGATGCAGAAATCAGAACACTTCCTTACCCATGGCAAGAAACCTTGTGGTTGGCATGTTGTCCAACGTTCAGTGTAGGAGAAACCAGCATTCACCCTGCGGCCCCGCCCATTCTTGGGTGCGGCGAGGGCATAAACACTCATTGTGACCCTCAGCGTGAGTCCTGTCCTCTAGTACGTCCTCTCAGTTGCCTGAACATTAGATGTCATAATGGGCTTGACATGTCCCTAGGCCCCAATTTTTAACCAGATTTCTGGTTGTCCAGTCGCCCCTCCCCAGGGCTCTACTCTGGAATCCCTCATTTGGTGGGACACCTGAGGTTGAAAAACAAAACAAAACAAATCAAAAACACCAGAACAACGGACTTCTTCCATCGGAATTCTTTCATCCCACAGAATGACCCCAAACTCTTTGGGAGGGGCCAAACCCCCAGAGAGTAGACTCATCCATTTCCCATGAAGTAACCCGGAAATTTCACGACCATGAGTGCCACAATATCCAGCGAAAAAAACTTGAGCAAGAGCCTCACACTCGCCCTTTTTTCAAATCCCGAAGAGTTCTCCTCATGGTCTGTACATCAGTCCTGCCATACCTGTGACCTGAAACATAAGCAGAGTTTGTGTTTTCAGACAACTGTCCAAAGCCCAGGCCTACAAACCCTACAGGCTCAGGCCCCTGGAGCCAAACCTGACGACTGTGTTTGCCCTCCCCAAGGGAATTGTATGTGTCCATTCCAATGGCCACAACCCTACTAAGAGGATAAACCTCCAAAGTTGCTGAGGCCATCCCAATATTTGTGGCTTCCCAGGACAAACAGGGGCAATCTGGGCCCATCTGAGCACCTATCGGCACTCAGACCCGTAGACTGATGAGCCGAAGAGGTAAAAAGGAACGAACAGGCCCCTAGGAACCTATCAGATCCATTGATTTGGTTTCCAGTCATCTCTCCTCAGAGGCCTGGATTTCAATAACAGTATATGCCTGTTTCTTGACTCACCCATCAGAACAAATCTCATCTACACATGGGAAACATGCACGATGTAGCTGTGTGAAAGCCTCTCTTTAGGAGAACCCTTCAGGGCCCCAGTGCCACCGCTTCATTCCAAGGTCTCCATAGACACAAAATCATATTAGGACGTGTACACGGGAGAGTCCATTTAAACTCAGCCTCCTCGATGCTCCCCCAGATCCAGCATATCTAACCTGTCTTGTTGCTTGGAGACAATTGGAATGCTGGTGGGGTACACAGACATCCATCCTTAGAACCCTGATCGGAAACTTGACCTGGAGACATCCAACAGGTCTTAATTGTCCTACAGAAGAATCTTTGCAGTTGGGAGCTTCTCACAACTCCCATCGTGGGAAAATCCCCATGGCCTCGTTATCCACCACCCCTTCTAGAAGGGGCCATCAGGGACAGAATGTCCAACCTGAGCGATCGTCTGATCCTCGCCCGGACTTCAGATGCACGAGATCACGATTCAGGTCTGTAGATTGTGCCTGCCATATCCTCACCCAAAAACCTAGGCCTAGCTTGGGTTCTCAGACTTCCGTCCTCAGACTACTGGCCCACAAGCCCTCCAGTTTGGCAACCCAGAAATACAATGCAGCACTCTGCCTGCCCTCCAGAGGAAAAACATTGCCCTCTGGGGCTACACAGATACCCCAAATGATGATCAGCCTACACGGCATTCGGCTGTACCCCAAATATATAGGCTGACCTGGGCACTAATGCCCTTTCTGACACAGCCTGAGCCTGGACCTCCTGGCCCCACAAAGCCATCTGGCCGCACACTGAGCACAATGGACCCGCCATGGCCTTAGGTTGTCATCTCTTCTCAACCTCGATTTTCAGGCTTCAGAACCTAGACCTTATCTCCAATCTCTGCCCGGGTTTGAAAATGATGCAGA